>NC_091291.1:102170254-102367754 GCF_032444005.1 Ranitomeya imitator
TTTGGACCAGAGTGTGATCCGAGTGTCATCTGATTTTTCCACTTACGAGAAAAATGGACTGATTATTTGGACCAGAGTGTGATCCGAGTGTCATCTGATTTTTCCACTTACGGGAAAAATGGACTGATTATTTGGACCAGAGTGTGATCAGAGTGCGGTCCGAGTGTCATCCGATTTTTCCACTGAGGGCTCATACTCACTTGCGAGAAACTCAAATGAGTCTCGCATGGCAATACCCGGCACTGAACCCGGCACTCAGGAGCAGAGCGTGCGGCTGCATGTATTGCTATGCGGCTGCACGCTCCGATCTCAGTGCCGGGTGCAGCGCCGGGTATTAACAAGCGAGACTCATCTGAGTTTCTAGCAAGTGAGTATGAGCCCTCAGTGGAAATATTGACTAATTATTTGGACCTGAGTGTGATCAGAGTGCGATCCGAGTGTCATCCGATTTTTCCACTTACAAGAAAAATCGACTGATTATTCCATCCGCAGTGTGATCAGAGTGAAGTCCGAGTGTCATCCTATTTTCTTTTGGGAAGAGAAATTTAAAAAAAATTCTCCACCTTCTCCATTCTTACAGTCCATGAAAATCGTACTGCACTTTGATGTCATCCGAGTGCAGCAGCCTTTCAACAAGCTTTACTAGTCTGCCCAACCCGAATAGTAAACTGGATGCACAGTAAGAAATCCGTGTTCGGGGTTCGGCACCGGACACTAGGTGTTTGGTATGGACCCAAAACTATACAGTTCAGGTTCACTCATCCCTATACATAAGCAAAGGCAATGATGGGACGGAAATGTGCTTTTTATCTAGTTTTATGCCTATGATCTCTTTGCGCCCAATTCATTATCCTACTGTACAGTAAGTGCCTTTTTAAGGTCAATTTGATATGTGGTCACCTGTTTTTCTTTTATGTCCTCCATTTAGCGCCAAGTTTAGGGTTTCCAGATGTTTTCACCTTATTCATTATTTGCAACCTTTCAAAAAGTGTTGGAGTCATTTCACGTACGTCAAAATTGTTTGCCCAATTTTTTTTGTAACATTTTGCGAAATTTGTGACTATTTTTGAAGTAAAAAAAAAACTGCTTGCAAAAACAGTTACAGATAGAAAAAAAAAGACCCGGTTTGACTTTATGTAAACCTGAATGAAGCTCGAGCGTCGGGTTGATGAATTTGGTGCAAAAAACAAAAAAACAAAAGAGAAAAAAAGAAAAGTGGTTTAAAAAAATCTAAATGATGAATCTGCCCCAATGTTTCCTGGGTAAGACCCTTTATTAATGTGTCCATCACTTTCGCTCACTTTGAGATCGGTGATGGCGCACTACTACTGGTGCGGCTTTGTAGCTATTTAAGCTGGTGCCAATTTCTTCTGGGCGTAATTATAGACCTATATCGTGACTACTTTGCTATTCAGCATTTATAATGTGGTTTATTGCTAATGAGGTTAAGGCAATTTATACATCTAAGGCCTCATTCAGTATTTTCCATAGCGGACGGATTATTCTGATCAGAGTGTGTTCTGAGTGCCATCAGTCTTTCTCAAACGTGGAGAATAGAAAAAATTTCTCCTATGTGACAATCTGTGAAAATCGGGCAGCACTTTGATATCATCCAAGTGCGCTCCGTTTTTTCCACGGATCCATAGACATGCATTCCCGATTGCTCATGTGCAATGCCCCATTGAATAACATTGGTTTGAGCGCTGACTCTTTCTTTTCACAGACATCACTCGGACCAAAAATACGGTCGCGCGATTCAGATTAAGTGTTAGAATTATCTTTTTAAATTGCATTTCTAGTCGCCTTATGCGCCATCATCATACATGTACTTAAGTGAATGAATTCATACTTCTTGAAGTTGTGGTGATTAGTGTATACTATGAATTGTGCAATTCCCCCATCTCCACATTTTTGGGGGGATTATTATTTTTTAATTGTAATTACCTTTACTAAAAAAAAAATGTGCATTTTAATAGAATCTGTATGGTTTCCTAATTAGAGGTGAGCGAATATTTCAATATTCGGTTCGGATTATGATCGCAGTATTTGCAATATTGGAGTGCATGGGAGTAAAGATGTTCTGAAACGATCGTCAAACATAAATTCGGCAAATTGGGATTCGGCGATCATTTTCCAAACATATTCCTAATCTCACGTCGGTAGCCATTAGTAGTCCTGATAAGTACCTCACCCTAAAAGAACCACCATTCTTCGCTGTTAATCACTCCTCGATCTCTCGCCATATTACTTAGTAGTAGCTGGAACAGTGAGCAGGAAACAATTGTAGGTCAATGTCAGCTGCGTTTTCTGCTTGGCGTGTCTATCTCCTGGCTGCAGAACTGTCTTGCATTGCATCAACAGGTGAGAACTTCCATGTGTGATAAGATCTCATCATCCAGCGCTGGAGACACACGCCTGGAAGGGAGGGTGATCATTATGCCTCCGCCATGTCAGATGCACTGTCACCGCGTTGCCCGGACATGCATGTGTAGAAGTGAGCAGGCCCTGGGCCCACTCCCACTGAGTAAGCAGTTTCACTTGGCGTTTCCCAGGCGAGGCCACCGGCAGGTGAAGGATTTGTAATAAGTCTGAATAAGCACTTCAGAAGCGTGAGAAAACATCAGGCTCAACGGCTCCGGCTCAGTCTACACGTGTGAAGCGACCGCAGCTCCAACCACCACCCCAGTGCCACATACAAATACATAGGTGGCACGCTTGTCTCTTGGCTACGATGTAATCGGCCTGTTGCCTTAAGATCTAATAGAATTAATTCAGGAGCAAATTAAAAAGTCCTTGTCAGGATTTATGAGCTTCCTAATAACACCACACACTACCTGTATTTATTTATTTATTATACATATTTGTTATTTGAGCAACAAAAGATTATACAATTACTGTAGTTTTACGTCGCGCGTCGAGGCATCGTGCTACTTTTTTTTCTCATTTCCTAATTATTTTCCAGATCTCTTCTTGCTGTCAGAAACTAAACCTAATTTTTATATCTAAACCCTTATGCGGAAGAGCATATAAGTCCAACATGTGCTGTCTGTTTTTTCATCGGACTACGTACAGACCATTTTATATTCAATAGGGCTGTTCAGGTTATCTTTTCTCAGTCCAACCATCCGTAAGAGAAAAAAATCACAGCAAGGATTACTTTCACCCGAATCTCGGAGGAGACTCACACATTCAGTTTTTACGGGTGTGAGAAAAAAAATCGTATCCCACACGGACCGCCAGAGCGGCCTCCGATTTACATGGATAGACTTCTAAAATGAATCTTGGAAACTGTTTGTGATCATGTACATGTTTTAATGTACTTGTATTACACGGACATAAAAAAACGGACACCGGATGGCACATTGATGAAAATTGGATAAAATTAGAAAACTTTGACTGAGTTTTCTGGATGAAACTTGGATGATTTTAAGCTCCTTTGCAGGCCCCCTAAAACAGGTGTATAGCTTATCACCGTCCTCTTGTCTAGGGATGAGTGGACCCGTGGAAGTTCGGGTTCTGGTATCCGATGTGAACCTTTGATCTGGAAAATACACTGCTCAGAAAAATAAAGGGAACACTTAAACAACAGAATATAACTCCAAGTAAATCAAACTTCTGTGAAATCAAACTGTCCACGTAGGAAGCAACACTGACAATCAATTTCACATGCTGTTGTGCAAATGGAATAGACAACATATGGAAATTATTGGCAATTATCAAGGCACTCAATAAAGGAGTGGTTCTGCAGGTGGGGACCACAGACCACATCTCAGTACCAATGTTTTCTGGCTGATGTTTTGGTCACTTTTGAATGTTGGTTGTGCTTTCACACTCGTGGTAGCATGAGACGGACTCTGCAACCCACACAAGTGGCTCAGGTAGTGCAGCTCATCCAGGATGGCAAATCAGTGCGAGCTGTGGCAAGAAGGTTTGCTGTGTCTGTCAGCGTAGTGTCCAGAGGCTGGAGGCGCTACCAGGAGACAGGCCAGTACACCAGGAGATGTGGAAGGGGCCGTAGGAGGGCAACAACCCAGCAGCAGGACCGCTAACTCTGCCTTTGTGCAAGGAGGAACAGGAGAAGCACTGCCAGGGCCCTGCAAAATGACCTCCAGCAGGCCACAAATGTGCATGTGTCTGCACAAACGGTTAGAAACCGACTCCATGAGGATAGTCTGAGTGCCCAACGTCCACAGATGGGGGTTGTGCTCACAGCTCAACACCGTGCAGGACGCTTGACATTTGCCACAGAACACCAGGATTGGCAAATTCGCCACTAGTGCCCTGTGCTCTTCATAGATGAAAGCAGGTTCACACTGAGCACATTTGACAGACGTCAATGTTAGTCTATGGGGCTCTGCACATGTCCGATATTTTCCTAGAACCGGGCTGGTATGAGGAAAAAAATTGCTGCATGCCCAAGTTTGATCCGAAATTTGCATTGCACTCAGCCGGGGCCAGCTCCCGGTTTTCGTGGGCCCCCAGTGAAAGAGTCTCAGTGTGCCTCTGTAACACATACCACAATTCATGATGCACAGGTATGGCAGAAAAATATAAGTATAGTACAATGCCAAAAACTTCACTTCTTACATTACATGAGTGATATCAATAGCTCAGAAACCAGACTGCAGCGTCGGACTAGAGCACCTTGGGCCCACCAGAGAAAATCATTCTTGGGGCCCACTATGAGGCTACATAGAAATAAATACAAGACCACCAATTGTGTGGTAAAACACGCTAATATCAGGGTATAATATAAGGTAGTACACGTCTTAATTACTGTATGTAGCAGGAGTTGGGGTAACGCCCTCATAGAATATAATGTAGCCTCCCTCATGGAATATAATGTAGCCTCCCTCATGGAATATAATGTAGCGCCCCTCATGGAATATAATGCAGCTCCCCTCATTGAAAATAATGTAGCTCCCCTCACGGAAAATAATGTAACCCCCTCACAGAATATAATGCAGTCCCTCATAGAATATAGTGCAGCCCCCTCATAGGGTATAATGCAGCACCCTACACATTAATAATCTTTATTTTTTATATAGCGCTAACATATTCCGCAGCGCTTTACAGTTTTGCACACATTATCACCACTGTCCCCGATGGGGCTCACAATCTAGAATCCCTATCAGTATGTCTTTGGAATGTGGGAGGAAACCGGAGTGCCCGGAGGAAACCCACGCAAACACGGAGAGAACATACAAACTCTTTGCAGATGTTGTCCTGGGTGGGATTAGAACCCAGGACCCCAGCGCTGCAAGGCTGCTGTGCTAACCACTGCGCCACCGTGCACATTATCATGCAACCCCCTCATAAGGTATAATGCAGCCCCCCATAGAATATAATGTAGCACCCTCATAGGGTATAATGCAGCCGCCCCTATACATTATAATGCAGCCCCTCCACACAGAATATAATGTAGCTCCCTCAGAGTATAATGCAACCCCCTCATAAGGTATAATGCAGCCCCCCCCAAAGAATATACTGTAGCCCCTCATAGAATATAGTGCAGCCTGCCTCATAGAATATAATGCAGCACCCCACAAAATATAATGCAACCCCCTCATAAGGTATAATGCAGCCCCCCATAGAAAATAATGTAGCACTCATACAATGTATCATACAATTATTAGGTTCTGTAGAAGGACGTAGATCTGGGTATTTATTATAATGGAATATAGGCTGAACTGGATGGACAAATGTCTTTTTTCGGCCTTACTAACTATGTTACTATGTATGTTACCCTCATAGGGTATAATGCAACCCCCTCATAAGGTATAATGCAGCCCCCTAAAGAATATACTGTATCCCCCTCATATAGTATGATGTAGCCCCCCAGAATATAATGTAGCCCCTGAGAGAATAATGCAGCCCCCACACAGAATATATTGCAGCCCCCAGAATATAATGTAGCCCCCTCAAAGTATAATGCAGCTCCCCTCATAGGGTATAATGCTGCCCCCCTCCACTTCCATCATTGTCCTCATCACCACCTCCATCATTGCCTTCTCACCACAACCCCTATCATTGCCCATTTCACCACCACCTCCTTCATTGCCTCCTCCCTCACCTCCATTGTCCTTTCCACCACTACCATCATTTTCCTTTCCACCACCTCCATCATTGCTTTCTTCCCCACCAACCCCATCATTGCCCATTCCATCACCACCATTATTGTCTCCTCCCCCGCAACCGCCATTGTCCTTTCCACCACTACCATCATTGTCCTTTCCACCATCCCATGATTGCTTTCTCCCCCCACCACCCCATCATTGCCCATTCCAACACCTCCATCATTGCCTCCCCCACCACCCCATCATCCTTTCCACCACCACCAACATTGCATTCTCCCCCACCATTCCCATCACTGCTCTCTCCATCACCCACATCATTGTCAATCTCCAATACACACACAGCACCACACACACACACTCACACAGACAAACAGAGACACAGCAACAGTCATCTATCCGCATATTCACCGCAGCCGCAGCACATCCAGGAAGCAGCATCTTCAGCGCCGGCAGCTTTCTCTCTGAAACAGCGGCGCTGAATGATGACATTATCCAGCTGCGCTGTGTCATAAAAGAAGCGTCAGGCAGCGGACAGGAAGCAGGACAGCATGGGATCCCTGCAGCTCTGCTTCGCTACTAAGCAGCAGGGATTAGCCGCCCTGCAGGGGCCCACCTTTGCAGCCCCAATGCAGTCGCTTCGGATTTATATGCAGGCAGTGCTAGCCTCAACCTGCGGCTAACACTGCCCGCTTTGTGAAATGAATACTCACTCCTCTCCACGCCCATGGGGGCGTAGGGAAGCATGAATATTCATTTCACTTTTGCAGTGGGGACAGGTTCCTGTCTCCAGCTGCTGCTCAGCTGACACTGGGCAGGCCCCCCTGACTCAGGGGCCCCATAGCTGCTGGGTGTGCCGCTATTAGCGACACACCACTGGCTAGGGGCCCCTGAAGCATTGGTGGCCCTAGGCAGCTGCTGGCCAAGTATGCCAGCAGGTGTCAGTGCCTGGGCCCACCGGAGAATCCTCTAGTTCTATGGAGGGCCAGTCTGACCCTGCCATACAGTATTATGGGCACCACATAGTACTCCATACAGAATAATGAGCCCCATATATTACTCCATACAGAATAATGAGCTCCGTATATTACTCCATACAGTATTATTGGCACCACATAGTGCTCCATACAGAATAATGAGCCCCATATATTGCTCCATACAGTATTATAGGCACCACACAGTGCTCCCTGCAGAATAATGAGCCTCATATATTGCTCTATACAGAATAATGAGCTCCATAAGATGCTCCAAACAGAATGGACCCCATATAATGCTCCATATATAATCGGCTCTATACATAATAGGCCCCATAACATGCTCTTTATGTAATTGGTCCCATAAGATGTTATAAACATAAAAAAAAAATGAAATACTCACCTCTCCTCACTGGCCGCTGCTCTGTTCCGGACTCTTCAACGGCGGTGTCTTCTGATTCTCTGCGCTGTGACTGGTCAGGTAGAGGGTGCACACTAGTCACATCATCGCGCCCTTTGACCTGAATGTCACAGTCAGAGGATGCGAAATACACCACAGTGGTGGAACAGGGAGAGGTGAGTATCGCAAGTGACGGGACCCGGAGCAAGCGGGGGATGCCGTCCCTGCACTCGGCCATGCATGTCAATGAGACTGTGGAAACCACGGACGACATTTGAGTGCGGCCCCATTTGCAGGCACCAACAGAATGGAGAAGATGGAGAAAAAAATTTTCAGCAAAGTTTCTTGTTCACATCAGTCTTAAGGTCTTCACCATTAGGTCCCCTTAACACGTCAGATTTTTATGTCTGTATGCGGTATGTTTTTTAAGGACCGTATATATGGACACGCAGACACACATTGTATTCAATGGTGGTGCACACCTGTCAGACTTTTCACAAGGATCATGTGAGCGCAGACATGTCCCTTTTTTAACACACCATGGACAAAATGTGTGCTGCACATGTGCAAACTGATGACACACGATGACATCCGTGTGTTAGCAGTGTGATACGTACCGGTGCCTGGGAAAAAGAGGTACAGTTAGCACTGATCCCAGGCACCGGGCCCTGAATTCAACTCTCATTGTCCTCACCTGGTCTCCCCGCATTCAGCAAGACCAGGCGAGCCAGCGGCCGCTGTCTGTGTATCACAAGTATTAAATATTTTTTTTTTAAATGGCGTGGAGTCCCTCATACTGTAATTTTCATAACCAGCTGAGGGACAGCCAGCAGCTGGGGCTGAGGTTAATATTCTGTGAAGAAACTAATAGCCATAAAAGTTCCCAGGTTATTAAAATCAGCTCACAGCTGTTTGCTTAGCCTTTACTGGTTATTATAGAGGAGACCTCCCTAAAAAATGACATGCCCCCCCTATAATTACTTACTAGGAAAGTCTAAACAAGACAGCTTTAAGCTGATATTAATAGCCTAGGAAGAGGTCATGGATATTGGCCCCTTCTCAGACTAAGAACATCAGTCCTCAGCCGCCTCAGAAATGGAGCATCCATAAGATGAACCAATTCTGGTGCTTAGCCTCGCTCTTCCCACTTGCTCTGGTGAAGTGGAAAGTGGGGTATAGAAACTCCTCATAAAATAACTAATGAAATTTGGATCTTTTTTCCCGTACATGAATAAAACAGACGTCTGAATGAACCCTTAGTCAAAACCCTTAGTCAACCTCTCAAGATTTGGGGATGTAGCATGGACCTTTTCATATTGTTGGTCGTTATAGACCTGTCCGCGGACACTATTCTGTTGACGGAGCTGTTCAGCTACATAACTAATAAATTCCGTTCGCCAACGACATCGAGAACCATTGGTCAGCGGGGGTGTCGGGTGTCACACACCAATCAATCAGGCATTGATAACTTATCCAAAAAATAGGTAATCAATGTTATAGTCCCTGACAACCCCTTTTAAAACCGTTTAGTACTTTTCTGTCTTTTTACTTTCGATTCAATGAATATATAAAACTCCATTGTATTTTTTTCACCTTATTCAGCCATTCTGAAGATCCTTTGGACTCAATTTATAGAATTGGGGGATTTTTAATTGTTTTCTGCAATAAAATTTCACATTAGAGTATAGTGTTTGTTTTATCTCCTAAGGGGATTGACTAATAAACAAGGTATCTGTATATACAAGAGGCGCGTGAGGCCCAGGGACAGCTGCTCCTTTTCTCACCGCACACAAGTTTCATGGGAAAATGCATAATCTACAAGTGATATAAGCGTTCTCAGGGATTCAGAAATAATTATCAATTTATCTGTATTTACACCAAGTTCTGAAAAGCCTGAGGGGGAGAAAGAGAAAGTCATTTCTACTTGTGGAAAGTGAAGAATTCAGAACGAATGGCATTTAATAAGAGGTCTTAGTTGAAACTTGTATAAAGGAGGACTCTCCAGTTGAGCACATTACACATCAACAAGTGGCATAATGACTAAATTGAGAGCCCGTGCCACCACCCGAGGCAAGTCTACCGAAAAAACCACGGGCAGCACTAGGACCAATGATCTTCAATTGGGCTGCTCAGATGACAGCTTTTACGTATGGCCGAATGTCTGCATGAAACATTGCAGTATCCAATATTCTCTTACGAACATCCAATGAGGCGCACTCATTCTAGAATACAGGTGTGCAAAAAAATCGGATCCCATAAGGACCAACCATATAGCATCCGATTTTTACAGATACATTGCTATTATTAACCTAGGGAACTGTTTGGTCTTGCAAATTTGATTCACTGCAGATGTATAAAAATAAATGCTGTGCAAATGAACAATAAACATGAAAAATAGTCTTATGTTTTCTGGATGAAAATCAGACAATGTTTTATATGCTCATTAGAACTTAGCCTCATGGTGAGCAGAGGTGTAATTATGGAGGATGCAGAGGTGGCACTTGCCCAAAGTCCCCAATGCCACATAAGAAGACATCACTATTAGGATATATTTTACACTGGCCGATAATCAGGAATGAGTATTTCTAGGAATACCTATTTATAAATTACTGATCTATCTAAAAAAAACAGCACTTACTCAATGATTGAGCAAAACGATTGTTTGTTGGGTAAAATGACTTTTAAGCTTGTTCTCGGCAGCACATTGTCCTGTGTAAACAGAATATTTGCTGTCGATAAGATAATATGATGTATGCCCAGAACAGTTGTGCTAATAATCTCCCTGTATGCAGTCAAACGCAGTCAATCTGTCTAAACAGGCTAATAGATGTCTGCCAACGGCTTGCGTGTAGCCAATCTGCAATCATTTAATAAAAACACTTGGCCAGTGGAAATCCAGCCCTAAAAATAGCACATGGTAGGCAGGAGAATTTACCATGGAGCTTAGAAGACTCAAGTTATGTATCAGGAAGAGGGTCAAGGGGCAAAACGACTCTGCCTGGAACAGAAAGCAGGTCAGGACCATGGAGAAGAAACATATTGTATTAGGGATAGGAATTTTCCCAATTTTAGAAATCCACAGCAGAGCATAGTAGCAGCCAAGTAGATGATATTGTCACGAGTCGGTTTGGGGATTCTATCCACTGATCTTTTTGCACCATGGTCTGTTCCTCTGTCTGTCTTTTCTTCCTTGCCCAAATGCTAATGGCTTCTAATGTCTTTGTTCCCCCTTCTTAATTTGCTCCTCTCCAAGTGTTTTCCATTTTCCCATTTTGGTCTACCCTATCATATTCAGGGTTGGGTTTTATATTGTCATCATTCACTGCACTTCCTTGCTGGCTATAACTCTAGGTGAACTTGGGTTTAGGAGCTCCTTTCCTTCAGCTAAAGGGTTTACCTTGCATGGTAAACAATAGCTGAATTCTTGCAGTGAGTCTATTTGCTTTTCTTCCCAGTTCTTCTTCCTTTCACCTCTTTAGTTTCTGGTAGGTTATACTATTTTCATTTACTTTTGGCTCTCCTTAGCGTTCCCTCTCTACCTTATATAAACATGTTTTAATTTTCTTGGCCCAAGTTTTCTCATCTACCTGCACACTTTCCTCTCCTCATCTTGGCAGTATGTTGAGGATGCCCTTCTGGTTCCTCAGGATGTACAAGAGAACAAAGATAGGGGACTCCATTACGAGGGCCCACCAGGGGATTCACTTCTTCATCTATGGGCCAGTCCAAGCCTGGATGGAGCAGATTTATGAGTGGGTGCATGTTGCAGAGCTGTGTGTGTATGTAGATGTGCTGTGTGTGTATGAAGTAGAGCTGTGTGTGTGCATATACACCAAAGCTGAGTGTGCAGTACATTACACATACTGTTATTTTTGCTTGCAGCATATTGACTGTTAGGATTGCTACTTCCAATAAGTGGCAATAGAGTTCTAGTCCTCTTCCTCTCTGAAGAGACAATTTGCATATTTATTTTCCCAGAGGAGCATGCAAAGCATTTAAATCTCTTCATTCTGGTGTGCCAGAACAAGCATGTTACTCTCCACAAGGAGAAAACTTACCTCTTAGATCCCAGTCTTAGCCTCTCAGCCACATCATATTTCATACTTTGCCCTGAGGAGGGGCAATACCCCGAAACACCATGTCTGAAAATTGAGATTCCTAGTTTGGCTTTATCCTAAGTCATATTGTAAAGTCATTAACGGGTGGATATTGACTTTTAGGATTGCTACTTACAATAGGTGGCGCTAGAGTTCAAGTTCTGTTCCTCTTTGAAGAGACAATTTACATGTTTAATTTCCCTGAGGAGCATGGAAGGCATTTAAGTCTCCTCATAATGGCGTACCAGGCCTGGCATGTCACTCTCCACAAGGAGAAATCTTACTCCTCAGATCCTGTTCTCTAGGTCATAAGTTTATCACTAAAGCCCCCGTCACACACAGCGAGATCGCTAGCGAGATCGCTGCTGAGTCACAAGTTTTGTGACGCAACAGCGATCTCAGTAGCGATCTCGCTATGTGTGACACGTAGCAGCGATCAGGCCCCTGCTGTGAGATCGCTGGTCGTGTCGGAATGGCCTGGGCCATTTTTTGATCGTTGAGGTCCCGCTGGGTAGCACACATCGCTGTGTTTGACACCTTACCAACGACCTCGCTGACAGGACGTCCCATTGAATCGTCATGAAATAGGATCGTTGTACAGGTCGCTACAGGTCGCTACAGGTCGCCGCATCGCTGCTGCGTCGTTGGTGAGATCTCACTGTTTGACATCTCACCAGCGACCACATAACGACGCTTGAGCGATCCCTGACAGGTCGTATCGTTGTCGGAATCGCTCAAGCGTCGCTATGTGTGACGGGGCCTTAACTCTTAGGCTACGTTCTCACAATGAGTAAACTGACCTGCGGTGCGTGTTTCAAATCTGCAACGTGTCAATTTGTTTTGCGGGTACGCTGAGTTTTCTGTGCGGAATTTCCCCATAGACTTGTATTAGGTACGGAGATTTAAAGTATGACATGTCAACAAGAGAAAAAAAACCAGAGCATCAAAAATGTAATAAAAATGCAGGTTAAAAAAATGCAATTAAAAACCGCAAGTAGCCTAATTTAAATAATAGGTGCAAAAATGGTGCAGAAAATCTGCCGTGTCAAAAACTCAACAAAAACTCATTGTGGGAACGTTGCCTTACATGTAGGGTCAGCAGAATTAACAATCGTTGATACACATAGGGGTGCAATTTTAGAAGCTGCCCACACTTTTTGATGAGGGTTGGTATTGGTGACATCTTAGGAACTAGTACATTAGGAGAAATATTATTTTATTTTTTGGGACACGGCAAAACGACTTCACGTTTTGGAATTCTCCAGCGCTCCACACTGGTGGTCCACCACAGATCCATTTATGGTAGAAACTACACATGATTGTTTAGGTGGCATCGTATTCTCCAGGTCTTTAGAAAGACAATGTGGTGATCAAAGGACATTTTGTGTAAGCCCAGGTGATCTTCCCCAAAGTACCTTTGGTCAGTAATAGACTTCTGTTAATGAGATTGTTCTAGGACTGATGTTGGATCAAAGGTTACAGAGCGATGATGATCCCATCAGTGTAACTTTTCACTGATAACAAGATGTTACCTGCACCCAACAGGGGAACCAGCCCAGTTTGTTGTTACTGGAAATAAAGGGGATATTTAGGGTTAGCAGTGGATTCACCCTGGTGCTTTGATGATCTTATCTTCATCTGGGGATCACCTCTCAAAGACCAGATCAAAGCGTTACAAGGAGATGGACATGGGAGCACAATGGAGTCACTCATTCAAGCAGCACAGGTGAGGTTTATTATTCTCACCATCAATTACTTGTAACCACAGACTAATGATCAAATTCTACAGGTCAAATTAATGGGACGTTTGTCCTTTAAAAGAGCAGAGATTTGGAGGACACGTACAGTGATAGTGATACCAAGGTTGTAAAACTCTTGATCTGATACATAGTGATATAATGATCAAATATAATAATAACAACAACTGCACAAAACAGCAATAAATAAAGCACAACATAAACAATGTATTACAATTATTACAATTTGTAAATAAGGAAATACTCCATAAGCAGATACCATAGATACATAGATTCAGGGCAGGTTTTAGGAAGAGGCAAACTGGGCATTTGACCAGGGTTTCCATGTCCTAGGAACCTCTCCAGGATGGGAACTCCAGAACAATGCTAAAACTATCTCAGATCGTATGATGGTATTTCTTGGTAAATAATTGCTGTATTATGTGGGCTCTGAGAGGGAGTATGTGTGCACTATAGGGTCGCTTTATACAGGGTCTATGTGGCAGAATGGTTTTATTATGGTAACTGAAATTACAAGTACAACTCAGTAAAAATTGAAAAGAGGAAAGTCAAACTTTACTGGGCTTGCTCTGAATGATATTTTCTAAAGACAAGTCCTATATGTATAATGTAAATCTGCCTAAATTAAAAACAACAAAAAAACAAATGTGTGCACATAGCCTGTTTCTGCTCCAAAAAACTCCTAAAAAGAGTCAATGTGCACATGCCCTAACTTTGCTGTTCATATAATCAGGGATTTTTTTTTTTTATTTTAAAGAAAAAACCCTCTCCAAAAATGCATCAAAAAGACTTCAAAGGTATGTGCACACAACATATTTTCAGGTGGGTTTCGCCTGAAACTCACCTGAAAAAGTGCTGCAAAAAGTGAACATTCTACATACATAGTAACATAGTAACATAGTTAGTAAGGCCGAAAAAAGACATTTGTCCATCCAGTTCAGCCTATATTCCATCATAATAAATCCCCAGATCTACGTCCTTCTACAGAACCTAATAATTGTATGATACAATATTGTTCTGCTCCAGGAAGACATCCAGGCCTCTCTTGAACCCCTCGACTGAGTTCGCCATCACCACCTCCTCAGGCAAGCAATTCCAGATTCTCACTGCCCTAACAGTAAAGAATCCTCTTCTATGTTGGTGGAAAAACCTTCTCTCCTCCAGACGCAAAGAATGCCCCCTTATGCCCGTCACCTTCCTTGGTATAAACAGATCCTCAGCGAGATATTTGTATTGTCCCCTTATATACTTATACATGGTTATTAGATCGCCCCTCAGTCGTCTTTTTTCTAGACTAAATAATCCTAATTTCGCTAATCTATCTGGGTATTGTAGTTCTCCCATCCCCTTTATTAATTTTGTTGCCCTCCTTTGTACTCTCTCTAGTTCCATTATATCCTTCCTGAGCACCGGTGCCCAAAACTGGACACAGTACTCCATGTGCGGTCTAACTAGGGATTTGTACAGAGGCAGTATAATGCTCTCATCATGTGTATCCAGACCTCTTTTAATGCACCCCATGATCCTGTTTGCCTTGGCAGCTGCTGTCTGGCACTGGCTGCTCCAGGTAAGTTTATCATTAACTAGGATCCCCAAGTCCTTCTCCCTGTCAGATTTACCCAGTGGTTTCCCATTCAGTGTGTAATGGTGACATTGATTCCTTCTTCCCATGTGTATAACCTTACATTTAGCATTGTTAAACCTCATCTGCCACCTTTCAGCCCAAGTTTCCAACTTATCCAGATCCATCTGTAGCAGAATACTATCTTCTCTTGTAGTAACTGCTTTACATAGTTTTGTATCATCTGCAAATATCGATATTTTACTGTGTAAACCTTCTACCAGATCATTAATGAATATGTTGAAGAGAACAGGTCCCAATACTGACCCCTGCGGTACCCCACTGGTCACAGCGACCCAGTTAGAGACTATACCATTTATAACCACCCTCTGCTTTCTATCACTAAGCCAGTTACTAACCCATTTACACACATTTTCCCCCAGACCAAGCATTCTCATTTTGTGTACCAACCTCTTGTGCGGCACGGTATCAAACGCTTTGGAAAAATCGAGATATACCACGTCCAATGACTCACCGTGGTCCAGCCTATAGCTTACCTCTTCATAAAAACTGATTAGATTGGTTTGACAGGAGCGATTTCTCATAAACCCATGCTGATATGGAGTTAAGCAGTTATTCTCATTGAGATAATCCAGAATAACATCCCTCAGAAACCCTTCAAATATTTTACCAACAATAGAGGTTAGACTTACTGGCCTATAATTTCCAGGTTCACTTTTAGAGCCCTTTTTGAATATTGGCACCACATTTGTTATGCGCCAGTCCTGCGGAACAGACCCTGTCGCTATAGAGTCCCTAAAAATAAGAAATAATGGTTTATCTATTACATTACTTAGTTCTCTTAGTACTCGTGGGTGTATGCCATCCGGACCCGGAGATTTATCTATTTTAATCTTATTTAGCCGGTTTCGCACCTCTTCTTGGGTTAGATTGGTGACCCTTAATATAGGGTTTTCATTGTTTCTTGGGATTTCACCTAGCATTTCATTTTCCACCGTGAATACCGTGGAGAAGAAGGTGTTTAATATGTTAGCTTTTTCCTCGTCATCTACAACCATTCTTTCCTCACTATTTTGAAAAATCAGTATATCATATATCAGATTGGTCCAAGTGTAATCTGATGTTTTCTCGGATTGCACTCGGAGCAAAAATACGATTGTCCATGCTTGCCGTGACAATACTGGCCTTGTTACCATGTACCAATTTGGGGGGATTTAGCTCTGCACCTGATACAGTGGTGATGAAGTCAGGTTTTCGGGCTTTATAAACAAGAATGTGTCTATTCACGGACAGGAAACAGTGAACTTGAAAAATGTTTTAAAAAAAACCTGACATGCAAAGAATATTAGAATATAGAAATTAAGTCTATATATTTATGCAGTTATTACGTTTTAGTTTCATACACCAGGAATTCACATTTATTACCCAATAGCAGAATTTGCATTTGTCTCTTTGTGACAAGCATCATGTTTCCTTTCGCCTCATTATCGCCTACCAGTGCAGTCCCCTAATAGCTCCAGGGCACGTGTTTTTGTTGCTGATGGTTCATTTGACATAGATCCTAGTATTTTGGGGAATTTTGATCTTTGATCCTCAGTCACTGACCTTATCGGTATGGTCCGTCAATCTCTTGTTGTCTTATTATATCATCAACATGGGACCATAACGCACTCACTACAGAACCAACGCACCATCCACAATTATCTATATGTAGTGTCCACCATACTTAGTGTTGACATAAGGGTCTGACGGCTGGGACCAGGGGCATACATAGAAATCATGGGGTCCCATAGCAGAAGTTCTCATTGCCCCCCCCCTCCCAAAAAATAAATAAATAAATATAAAATAATTGTCAGGGTCACAGAAGAGCATATCTCACAACTTTCCAGCCATTACACAGTAATGTTCTTCCTGCTGGAACCATAGATTCCCTTTTCATTGCCAACAAAAGTGCCCCCTAAACACAGTATGATACCCCCATGGTAAAGTCCTCCATATTAGACTCTACATGTACAGTATAATGATCCTACTGTACCCCACTTCAACTTCCAAGGCAAAATATGGCGACCCCAACACAGTATGATCACCCCCCAGCTCTCCATGCAGTCTAATGAGCCGACATACAATATAATGGCACCTACACCTCACCACACTGTATAATGGACCCCACCAGCCCTCCAAACAGTATGACGGACCTCACACAAACCTTCACACTGTATAATTGCTTGCATACAGTATAATGGCTATCACATAGCCCTTCAAATATAATAATGGCCCCACATAGCCTTCCATATAGTATAATGGACCCCATATAGTCCTGCATATAGTATAATTCGCCCCCCCATAATCCTCCATATAGTGTAATGCACTCCCCATGGTCCTCCATAGAATATAATGCTCTCCCCATGGTGCTCCATAGAATATAATGCACTCCCCATGGTCCTCCATAGAATATAATGCTCTCCCCATGGTCCTCCATAGAATATAATGCACTCCCCATGGTCCTCCATAGAATATATAATGTACTCCCCGTAGTCCTCCATACAATAAAATGCTCTCCTCATGGTCCTCCATAGAATATAATGCACTCCCCATTGTCCTCAATAGAATATAATGCTCTCCCCATGCTCCTCCATATAATATAATGCACTCCCCATGATCCTCCATAGAATATAATGCACTCCTCATGGTCCTCCATACAATATAATGCACTTCTCCTGGTCCTCCATACAATATAATGCACTCCCCATGGTCCCCCATGGAATATAATGCACTCTCCATGGTACTCCATAGAATATAATGCACGCCCCATGGTCCTCCATAGAATATAATGCACTCACCATGGTCCTCCATAGAATATAATGCACTCCCCATGGTCCTCCATACAATATAATGCACTCCCCATGGTCCTCCATACAATATAATGCACTCCCCATGGTCATCCATACAATATAATGCACTCCCGATGGTCCTCCACAGAATTTAATGCTCTCCCCATGGTCCTCCATAGAATATAATGCACTCACCATGGTCCTCTATACAATATAATGCACTGCCCATGGTCCTCCATACAATATAATGCACTCCCCATGGTCCTCCATACAATATAATGCACTCCCCATGCTCCTCCATACAATATAATGCACTTCCCATGGTCCTCCACAGAATATAATGCTCTCCCCATGATCCTCCATAGAATATAATGCACTCCTCATGGTCCTCCATACAATATAATGCACTTCTCCTGGTCCTCCATACAATATAATGCACTCCCCATGGTCCTCCATACAATATAATGCACCCCCCATGGTACTCCATAGAATATAATGCACTCCCCATGGTCATCCATACAATATAATGCACTCCCCATGGTCCTCCATGGAATATAATGCACTCTCCATGGTACTCCATAGAATATAATGCACGCCCCATGGTCCTCCATAGAATATAATGCACTCACCATGGTCCTCCATAGAATATAATGCACTCCCCATGGTCCTCCATACAATATAATGCACTCCCCATGGTCCTCCATACAATATAATGCACTCCCCATGGTCATCCATACAATATAATGCACTCCCCATGGTACTCCATAGAATATAATGCACGCCCCATGGTCCTCCATACAATATAATGCACTCCCCATGGTCCTCCATAGAATATAATGAACTCCCCATGGTCCTCCATACAATATAATGCACTCCCCATGGTCCTCCATACAATATAATGCACCCCCCATGGTACTCCATAGAATATAATGCACGCCCCATGGTCCTTCATAGAATATAATGCACTCCCCATGGTCCTCCATAGAATATAATGCACTCCCCATGGTCCTCCATAGAATATAATGCACTCCCCATGGTCCTCCATAGAATATAATGCACTCCCCATGGTCCTCCATAGAATATAATGCACTCCCTATGGTCCTCCACAGAATATAATGCTCTCCCCATGGCCTCCATACAATATAATGCACTCCCCATGGTCCTCCATAAAATATAATGCTCCCCCATGGTCCTCCATAGAATATAATGCTCTCCCCATGGTCCTCCATAGAATATAATGCACTCCCCATGGTCCTCCATAGAATATAATGCACGCCCCATGGTCCTCCATAGAATATAAAGCACTCCCCATGGTCCTCCATAGAATATAATGCTCTCCCCATGGTCCTCCATAGAATATAATGCACTCCCCATGGTCCTCCATAGAATATAATACACTCTCCATGGTCCTCCATAGAATATAATGCACTCCCCATGGCCTCCATACAATTTAATGCACCATCCATGGTCCTCCATACAATATAATGCACTCCCCGTGGTCCTCCATAGAATATAATGCACTCCCCATGGTCCTCCATAGAATATAATGCACTCCCCATGGTCCTCCATAAAATATAATGCACTCCCCATGGTCCTCTGTTGTGAATTCTGTGGTCAGGCTCCCTCTTGTGGTCATGAGTGGTACTTTGGCTGGTTCTGTCCATGAGCTTCCTCTGGTGGATGTGAGTGGGGCTGCGGCTTCTGAGCTTCCTTCCTCAGGTGACGAGGTTAAGTCGTTAGGTGCTGCTCTATTTAACTCCACCTAGTTCTTTGTTCCTAGCCTCCAGTCAATGTTCAAGTATTGGTCTTGCTCTCTCCTGGATCGTTCTTGTGGCCTGTCTGCCCTGCATAAGCTAAGTTCTGCTTGTGTTACTTTTGTTTGCTATTTTTTCTGTCCAGCTTGCTATATTGGTTTGTCTTGCTTGCTGGAAGCTCTGGGACACAGAGGGAGCACCTCCGTACCGTTAGTCGGTGCGGAGGTTGTTTTTGCACCCTCTGCGTGGTTGTTTGTAGGTTTTTGTGCTGACCGCAAAGCTATCTTTCCTATCCTCGGTCTATTCAGTAAGTCGGGCCTCACTTTGCTAAAATCTATTTAATCTCTGTGTTTGTATTTTCATCTTTACTCACAGTCATTATATGTGGGGGGCTGCCTTTTCCTTTGGGGAATTTCTCTGAGGCAAGGTAGGCTTATTTTTCTATCTTCAGGGCTAGCTAGTTTCTCAGGCTGTGCCCGAGGCGCCTAGGTCTGGTCAGGAGCGCTCCACGGCTACCTCTAGTGTGGTGTGATAGGATTAGGGATTGCGGTCAGCAGAGTTCCCACGTCTCAGAGCTCGTCCTATGTTATTAGTAACTATCAGGTCATTTTCAGTGCTCTTAACCACCAGGTCCATTGTGGTACTAAATCGCCAGTTCATAACAGTACTGGAGGCCCAAAGTACTAATGATTCTCAATAGAGGGAAAGGAGAAGTTCTGAGACCATTTTTTTTTCTCTGCACTGTGTTTTGTCTTTCCTTTCCCCTAGACATTTGGGTGGTTCAGGACACAGGTGTAGTGATGGACATTAAAGGTCTGTCTTCTTGTGTGGATCATCTCACTGCAAGAGTACAAAAAATTCAAGACATTGTGGTTCAGAAATCTATGTTAGAACCTAGAATTCCTATTCCTGATTTATTTTCTGGAGATAGAGCTAAGTTTCTGAATTTCAAAAATAATTGCAAACTGTTTCTGGCTTTGAAACCCCGCTCCTCTGGTGACCCAGTTCAACAAGTTAAGATCATTATTTCTTTATTACGTGGCGACCCTCAAGACTGGGCATTTTCCCTTGCGCCAGGAGATCCTGCATTATGTGATATTGATGCGTTTTTTCTGGCGCTCGGATTGCTTTATGATGAACCTAATTCAGTGGATCAGGCAGAGAAAAATTTGCTGGCTCTGTGTCAGGGTCAGGATGAGGTAGAGATATATTGTCAGAAGTTTAGGAAGTGGTCTGTGCTCACTCAATGGAATGAATGTGCGCTGGCAGCAATTTTCAGAAAGGGTCTCTCTGAAGCCCTTAAGGATGTCATGGTTGGATTTCCTATGCCTGCTGGTCTGAATGAGTCTATGCCTTTGGCCAAGAATAAGCCCCAGTACTGGACCCAATTGACCATGTGCATGGCTCCTGCGCATCAGGAGGATATTCGCTTTTTGCTGTTGCATAATCTGCATGATGTGGTCGTGTTGGGGTTGCCATGGCTACAAGTCCATAACCCAGTATTGGATTGGAAATCTATGTCTGTGTCCAGCTGGGGTTGTCAGGGGGTACATGGTGATGTTCCATTTCTGTCTATTTCATCATCCACCCCTTCTGAGGTCCCAGAGTTCTTGTCGGATTACCGGGATGTATTTGATGAGCCCAAGTCCAATGCCCTACCTCCGCATAGGGTTTGCGATTGTGCTATCGATTTGATTCCTGGCAGTAAGTTTCCTAAAGGTCGACTGTTTAATTTGTCTGTGCCTGAGCACGCCGCTATGCGGAGTTACGTAAAGGAATCCTTGGAGAAGGGTCATATTCGCCCGTCGTCGTCGCCATTGGGAGCAGGGTTCTTTTTTGTGGCCAAGAAGGATGGTTCGTTGAGACCTTGTATTGATTACCGCCTTCTAAATAAAATCACGGTCAAATTTCAGTACCCCTTGCCGCTGCTGTCTGATTTGTTTGCTCGGATTAAGGGGGCTAGTTGGTTCACCAAGATAGATCTTCGTGGTGCGTATAATCTTGTGCGTATTAAACAGGACGATGAATGGAAAACAGCATTTAATACGCCCGAGGGCCATTTTGAGTACCTGGTTATGCCATTCGGGCTTTCCAATGCTCCATCAGTATTTCAGTCTTTTATGCATGACATCTTCCGAGAGTACCTGGATAAATTCCTGATTGTATACTTGGATGATATTTTGGTCTTCTCGGATGATTGGGAGTCTCACGTGAAGCAGGTCAGAATGGTGTTCCAGGTCCTGCGTGCGAATTCTTTGTTTGTGAAGGGGTCAAAGTGTCTCTTTGGTGTTCAGAAGGTTTCATTTTTGGGGTTCATTTTTTCCCCTTCTACTATCGAGATGGATCCTGTTAAAGTTCAGGCCATTTATGATTGGACTCAGCCGACATCTCTGAAGAGTCTACAAAAGTTCCTCGGCTTTGCTAATTTTTATTGTCGCTTCATCAATAACTTTTCTAGTATTGCTAAACCGTTGACTGATTTAACCAAGAAGGGTGCTGATGTGGTCAATTGGTCTTCTGCTGCTGTGGAAGCTTTTCAGGAGTTGAAGCGTCGTTTTTCTTCTGCCCCTGTATTGTGCCAGCCAGATGTTTCGCTCCCGTTCCAGGTCGAGGTTGATGCTTCTGAGATTGGAGCAGGGGCTGTTTTGTCGCAAAGAAGTTCTGATGGCTCAGTGATGAAACCGTGTGCCTTCTTTTCCAGGAAGTTTTCGCCTGCTGAGCGTAATTATGATGTTGGCAATCGAGAGTTGCTGGCCATGAAGTGGGCATTCGAGGAGTGGCGTCATTGGCTTGAAGGAGCTAAGCATCGCGTGGTGGTCTTGACTGATCACAAGAACTTGACTTATCTCGAGTCTGTCAAACGGTTGAATCCTAGACAGGCTCGTTGGTCGCTGTTTTTCTCCCGTTTTGACTTTGTGGTTTCGTACCTTCCGGGCTCTAAGAATGTGAAGGATGATGCCCTGTCTAGGAGTTTTGTGCCCGACTCTCCGGGTTTGCCGGAGCCGGCGGGTATTCTCAAAGAGGGGGTAATTTTGTCTGCCATCTCCCCTGATTTGCGGCGGGTGCTGCAAAAATTTCAGGCTAATAGATCTGACCGTTGCCCAGCGGAGAAACTGTTTGTCCCTGATAAATGGACGAGTAGAGTTATCTCTGAGGTTCATTGTTCGGTGTTGGCTGGTCATCCTGGAATCTTTGGTACCAGAGATTTGGTGGCTAGATCCTTTTGGTGGCCATCTCTGTCGCGGGATGTGCGTTCGTTTGTGCAGTCCTGTGGGACTTGTGCTCGGGCTAAGCCCTGCTGTTCTCGTGCCAGTGGGTTGCTTTTGCCCTCGCCGGTCCCGAAGAGGCCCTGGACACATATCTCTATGGATTTTATTTCGGATCTCCCTGTCTCGCAAAAGATGTCGGTCATTTGGGTGGTTTGTGATCGCTTCTCTAAGATGGTCCATTTGGTACCCTTGTCTAAATTGCCTTCCTCCTCTGATTTGGTGCCATTGTTTTTCCAGCATGTGGTTCGTTTACATGGCATTCCGGAGAACATCGTTTCGGACAGAGGTTCCCAGTTTGTTTCGAGGTTTTGGCGGTCCTTTTGTGCTAAGATGGGCATTGATTTGTCTTTTTCCTCGGCTTTCCATCCTCAGACAAATGGCCAAACTGAACGAACCAATCAGACCTTGGAAACATATCTGAGATGTTTTGTTTCTGCTGATCAGGATGATTGGGTGTCCTTTTTGCCTTTGGCTGAGTTCGCCCTTAATAATCGGGCCAGCTCGGCTACTTTGGTTTCTCCGTTTTTCTGCAATTCTGGTTTCCATCCTCGTTTCTCTTCAGGGCAGGTTGAGTCTTCGGACTGTCCTGGTGTGGATACTGTGGTGGATAGGTTGCAGCAGATTTGGACTCATGTAGTGGACAATTTGACATTGTCCCAGGAGAAGGCTCAACGTTTCGCTAACCGCAGGCGCTGTGTGGGTCCCCGACTTCGTGTTGGGGATTTGGTTTGGTTGTCGTCTCGTTATATTCCTATGAAAGTTTCCTGTCCTAAGTTTAAGCCTCGTTTTATTGGTCCGTATAGGATTTCTGAGGTTCTTAATCCTGTGTCTTTTCGTTTGACCCTTCCAGCTTCTTTTTCCATCCATAATGTATTCCATAGGTCATTGTTGCGGAGATACGTGGAACCTGTGGTTCCATCCGTTGATCCTCCTGCCCCGGTTTTGGTTGAGGGGGAGTTGGAGTATATAGTGGAGAAGATTTTGGATTCTCGTATTTCGAGACGGAAACTCCAGTGCCTGGTTAAGTGGAAGGGTTATGGTCAGGAAGATAATTCCTGGGTCTTTGCCTCTGATGTTCATGCTGCCGATCTGGTTCGTGCCTTTCATTTGGCTCATCCTGGTCGGCCTGGGGGCTCTGGTGAGGGTTCGGTGACCCCTCCTCAAGGGGGGGGTACTGTTGTGAATTCTGTGGTCAAGCTCCCTATTGTGTTCATGAGTGGTACTTCGGCTGGTTCTGTCCATGAGCTTCCTCTGGTGGATGTGAGTGTGGCTGCGGCTTCTGAGTTTCCTTCCTCAGGTGACGAGGTTAAATCGTTAGGTGCTGCTCTATTTAACTCCACCTAGTTCTTTGTTCCTAGCCTCCAGTCAATGTTCCAGTATTGGTCTTGCTCTCTCCTGGATCGTTCTTGTGGCCTGTCTGCCCTGCATAAGCTAAGTTCTGCTTGTGTTACTTTTGTTTGCTATTTTTTCTGTCCAGCTTGCTATATTGGTTTGTCTTGCTTGCTGGAAGCTCTGGGACACAGAGGGAGCACCTCCGTACCGTTAGTCGGTGCGGAGGGTCTTTCTGCGCCCTCTGAGTGGTTGTTTGTAGGTTATTGTGCTGACCGCAAAGCTATCTTTCCTATCCTCGGTCTATTCAGTAAGTCGGGCCTCACTTTGCTAAAATCTATTTCATCTCTGTGTTTGTATTTTCATCTTTACTCACAGTCATTATATGTGGGGGGCTGCCTTTTCCTTTGGGGAATTTCTCTGAGGCAAGGTAGGCTTATTTTTCTATCTTCAGGGCTAGCTAGTTTCTCAGGCTGTGCCCGAGGCGCCTAGGTCTGGTCAGGAGCGCTCCACGGCTACCTCTAGTGTGGTGTGATAGGATTAGGGATTGCGGTCAGCAGAGTTCCCACGTCTCAGAGCTCGTCCTATGTTATTAGTAACTATCAGGTCATTTTCAGTGCTCTTAACCACCAGGTCCATTGTGGTTCTAAATCGCCAGTTCATAACAGTCCTCCATACAATATAATGCACTCCCCATGGTCCTCCATACAATATAATGCACTCCCCATGGTCCTCCATACAATATAATGCACTCCCCATGGTCCTCCATACAATATAATGCACTCCCCATGGCCTCCATACAATATAATGCACTCGCCATGGCCTCCATACAATATAATGCACTCCCCATGGTCCTCCATAGAATATAATGGTCTCCCCATGGTCCTCCATAGAATATAATGCACTCTCCATGCTCCTCCATACAATATAATGCACTCCCCATGGTCCTCCATAGAATATAATGGTCTCCCCATGGTCCTCCATAGAATATAATGCACTCCCCATGATCCTCCATAGAATATAATGCACCCCACATGCTCCTCCATACAATATAATGCACTCCCCATGGCCTCCATACAATATAATGCACTCCCCATGGTCCTCCATAGAATATAATGCACTCCCTATGGTCCTCCATAGAATATAATGCACTCCCCATGATCCTCCATAGAATATAATGCACCCCACATGCTCCTCCATACAATATAATGCACTCCCCATGGCCTCCATACAATATAATGCACTCCCCATGGTCCTCCATAGAATATAATGCACTCCCTATGGTCCTCCATAGAATATAATGCACTCCCCATGATCCTCTATAGAATATAATTCACCCCACATGCTCCTCCATAGAATATAATGCACTCCCTATGGTCCTCCATAGAATATAATGCTCTCCCCATGGTCCTCCATAGAATATAATGCACTCTCCATGCTACTCCATACAATATAATGCACTCCCCATGGTACTCCATACAATATAATGCACTCCCTATGGTCCTCCATAGAATATAATGCACTCCCCATGGCCTCCATACAATATAATGCACTCCCCATGGTCATCCATAGAATATAATGCACTCCCTATGGTCCTCCATAGAATATAATGCACTCCCTATGGTCCTCCATAGGATATAATGCATGCCCCATGGTCCTCCATAGAAAATAATGCACTCCCCATGGTCCTCCATAGAATATAATGCTCTCCCCATGGTCCTCCATAGAATATAACGCACTCTCCATGCTCCTCCATACAATATAATGCACTGCCCATGGTCCTCCATACAATATAATGCACTCCCCATGGTCCTCCATACAATATAATGCACTCCCCATGGTCCTCCATAGAATATAATGCACTCCCTATGGTCCTCCATAGAATATAATGCACTCCCCATGGCCTCCATACAATATAATGCACTCCCCATGGTCCTCCATAGAATATAATGCACTCCCTATGGTCCTCCATAGAATATAATGCACTCCCCATGATCCTCCAAAGAATATAATGCACCCCACATGCTCCTCCATACAATATAATGCACTCCCCATGGCCTCCATATAATATAATGCACTCCCCATGGTCCTCCATAGAATATAATGCACTCCCTATGGTCCTCCATAGAATATAATGCACTCCCCATGATCCTCCATAGAATATAATGCACCCCACATGCTCCTTCATAGAATATAATGCACTCCCTATGGTCCTCCATAGAATATAATGCTCTCCCCATGGTCCTCCATAGAATATAATGCACTCTCCATGCTCCTCCATACAATATAATGCACTCCCCATGGTACTCCATACAATATAATGCACTCCCCATGGTCCTCCATAGAATATAATGCACTCCCCATGGCCTCCATACAATATAATGCTCTCCCCATGGTCCTCCATAGGATATAATGCACTCCCCATGGTCCTCCATAGAATATAATGCACTCCCCATGGTCCTCCATAGGATATAATGCACTCCCCATGGTCCTCCATAGAATATAATGCATGCCCCATGGTCCTCCATAGAAAATAATGCACTCCCCATGGTCCTCCATAGAATATAATGCACTCCCCATGGTCCTCCATAGAATATAATGGTCTCCCCATGGCCTCCATACAATATAATGCACTCCCTATGGTCCTCCATAGAATATAATGCACTCCCCATGGCCTCCATACAATATAATGCACTCCCCATGGTCCTCCATACAATATAATGCACTCCCCATGGTCCGCCATAGAATATAATGCACTCCCCATGGCCTCCATACAATATAATGCTCTCCCCATGGTCCTCCATAGAATATAATGCACTCTCCATGCTCCTCCATACAATATAATGCACTGCCCATGGTCCTCCATACAATATAATGCACTCCCCATGGTCCTCCATAGAATATAATGCACTCCCTATGGTCCTCCATAGAATATAATGCACTCCCCATGATCCTCCAAAGAATATAATGCACCCCACATGCTCCTCCATACAATATAATGCACTCCCCATGGCCTCCATACAATATAATGCACTCCCCATGGTCCTCCATAGAATATAATGCACTCTCTATGGTCCTCCATAGAATATAATGCAATCCCCATGATCCTCCATAGAATATAATGCACTCCCCATGATCCTCCATAGAATATAATGCACTCCCTATGGTCCTCCATAGAATATAATGCTCTCCCCATGGTCCTCCATAGAATATAATGCACTCTCCATGCTCCTCCATACAATATAATGCACTCCCCATGGTACTCCATACAATATAATGCTCTCCCCATGGTCCTCCATAGGATATAATGCACTCCCCATGGTCCTCCATAGAATATAATGCACTCCCCATGGTCCTCCATAGGATATAATGCACTCCCCATGGTCCTCCATAGAATATAATGCACTCACCATGGTCCTCCATAGAATATAATGCACTCCCCATGGTCCTCCATAGAATATAATGGTCTCCCCATGGCCTCCATACAATATAATGCACTCCCTATGGTCCTCCATAGAATATAATGCACTCCCCATGGCCTCCATACAATATAATGCACTCCCCATGGTCCTCCATACAATATTATGCACTCCCCATGGTCCGCCATAGAATATAATGCACTCCCCATGGCCTCCATACAATATAATGCTCTCCCCATGGTCCTCCATAGGATATAATGCACTCTCCATGGCCTCCATACAATATAATGCTCTCCCCATGGTCCTCCATAGAATATAATGCACTGCCCATGGTCCTCCATACAATATAATGCACTCCCCATGGTCCTCCATACAGTATAATGCACTCCCCATGATCCTCCATAGAATATAATGCACTCCCCATGGCCTCCATACAATATAATGCTCTCCCCATGGTCCTCCATAGAAAATAATGCACTCTCCATGGCCTCTATACAATATAATGCTCTCCCCATGGTCCTCCATAGAATATAATGCACTGCCCATGGTCCTCCATACAATATAATGCACTCCCCATGGTCCTCCATACAGTATAATGCTCTCCCCATGGTCCTCCATACAATATAATGCACTCCCCATGGTCCTCCATACAATATAATGCACTCCCCATGGTCCTCCAGAGAATATAATGCACTCCCCATGGTCCTCCATAGAATATAATGCACTCCCTATGGCCTCCATACAATATAATGCACTCACCATGGTCCTCCATAGAATATAATGCACTCCCCATGGTCCTCCATACAATATAATGCTCTCCCCATGGTCCTCCATACAATATAATGCACTCCCCATGGTCCTCCATACAATATAATGCACTCCCCATGGTCCTCCATAGAATATAATGCACTCCCCATGGTCCTCCATACAATATAATGCTCTCCCCATGGTTCTCCATACAATATAATGCACTCCCCATGGTCCTCCATAGAATATAATGCACTCCCCATGGTCCTCCATCTATAATATAACGCTGGGAGCGTCACTCTGTCCGAAGCCTCGATAGACTGCGCAAGCGCAAGCGCCGGCGCAGTTAACAGAGCGACGCTCCCGGGAGATCGCGGTGTGCGTTCACACTGAACGCACACCGCGATCTCCCCCGCAGAAGCAGGGATCGCCAGGAGGGTGAGTATCGGACATATTCACCTGTCCCCGTTCCATCGCTGAGCGGCGCCATCTTCCCGGTCTCCTCGGCCTGTGGCCTTCAGTTCAGAGGGCGCGATGACGCGCATGCGCGCCGGCGCCGCCCTCTGACTGAAAAGTCACAGGCCGAGGAGACCGGGAAGATGGCGCCGCTCAGCGATGGAACGGGGACAGGTGAATATAGTAAGTGCTGGGGGCCCTGAGCTGGCGGCGATACCGGCACCTGACCCCCACAGCGCGCCGGTGTCCCCGCCTGCTCAGGCCCCCCAGCACTCGGCGCCGAGCGGGTCAGAGGCAGTATGGGGACGCAGGATGGAGCAGCAGGATGGGGACGCAGGATGGAGCAGCAGGATGGAGCAGCAGGATGGAGCAGCAGGATGGGGACACGGGATGGAGCAGCAGGATGGAGCAGCAGGATGGAGCAGCAGGATGGGGACGCAGGATGGAGCAGCACATAAGGATGGGGACACGGGATGGAGCAGCACATAAGGATGGGGACACGGGATGGAGCAGCACATAAGGATGGGGACACGGGATGGAGCAGCACATAAGCATGGGGACGCAGGATGGAGCAGCACATAAGGATGGGGACGCAGGATGGGAGCAGCACATAAGGATGGGGACGCAGGATGCAGCAGCACATGAAAGGATGGGGACGCGGGATGGAGCAGCACATAAGGATGGGGACGCGGGATGGAGCAGCACATAAGGATGGGGACGCGGGATGGAGCAGCACATAAGGATGGGGACGCGGGATGGAGCAGCACATAAGGATGGGGACACGGGATGGAGCAGCACATAAGGATGGGGACGCAGGATGGAGCAGCACATAAGGATGGGGACGCAGGATGGGAGCAGCACATAAGGATGGGGACGCAGGATGCAGCAGCACATGAAAGGATGGGGACGCGGGATGGAGCAGCACATCAGGATGGGGACGCGGGATGGAGCAGCACATAAGGATGGGGACGCGGGATGGAGCAGCACATAAGGATGGGGACGCGGGATGGAGCAGCACATAAGGATGGGGACGCGGGATGGAGCAGCACATAAGGATGGGGACGCGGGATGGAGCAGCACATAAGGATGGGGACGCGGGATGGAGCAGCACATAAGGATGGGGACGCGGGATGGAGCAGCACATAAGGATGGGGACGCAGGATGGAGCAGCACATAAGGATGGGGACGCAGGATGGAGCAGCACATAAGGATGGGGACGCAGGATGGAGCAGCACATAAGGATGGGGACGCAGGATGGAGCAGCACATAAGGATGGGGACGCAGGATGGAGCAGCACATGACAGGATGGGGACGCAGGATGGAGCAGCACATAAGGATGGGGACGCAGGATGGAGCAGCACATAAGGATGGGGACGCAGGATGGAGCAGCGCATGACAGGATGGGGACGCAGGATGGGAGCAGCGCATGACAGGATGGGGACGCAGGATGGGAGCAGCGCATGACAGGATGGGGACGCAGGATGGGAGCAGCGCATGACAGGATGGGGACGCAGGATGGAGCAGCACATACCAGGATGGAGACAATATACCAATATAAATGCTCGCCACCCGGGCGTAGAACGGGTTCAATAGCTAGTACAATATAATGCTCTCCCCATGGTCCTCCATACAATATAATGCTCTCCCCATGGTCCTCCATACAATATAATGCACTCGCCATGATCCTCCATACAATATAATGCACTCACCATGGCCTCCATACAATATAATGCTCTCCCCATGGTCCTCCATACAATATAATGCTCTCCCCATGGTCCTCCATACAATATAATGCTCTTCCTATAGTCCTCCATAGAATATAATGCTCTCCCCATGGTCCTCCATACAATATAATGCTCTCCCCATGGTCCTCCATACAATATAATGCTCTCCCCATGGTCCTCCATACAATATAATGCTCTCCCCATGGTCCTCCATACAATATAATGCTCTCCCCATGGTCCTCCATACAATATAATGCTCTTCTCATAGTCCTCCATAGAATATAATGCACTCCCCATGGCCTCCATAGAATATAATGCACTCCCCATGGCCTCCATACAATATAATGCTCTCCCCATGGTCCTCCATACAATATAATGCTCTTCCCATAGTCCTCCATACAATATAATGCTCTCCCCATCGTCCTCCATACAATATAATGCTCTTCCCATAGTCCTCCATAGAATATAATGCACTCCCCATGGCCTCCATAGAATATAATGCACTCCCCATGGCCTCCATACAATATAATGCTCTTCCCATAGTCCTCCATACAATATAATGCACTCCCCATGGCCTCCATACAATATAATGCTCTTCCCATAGTCCTCCATACAATATAATGCACTCCCCATGGCCTCCATACAATATAATGCACTCGCCATGGTCCTCCATACAATATAATGCTCTTCCCATAGTCCTCCATACAATATAATGCATTCCCCATGGCCTCCATACAATATAATGCACTCCCCATGGCCTCCATACAATATAATGCTCTTCCCATAGTCCTCCATACAATATAATGCACTCCCCATGGCCTCCATACAATATAATGCACTCCCCATGGCCTCCATACAATATAATGCTCTTCCCATAGTCCTCCATACAATATAATGCATTCCCCTTGGCCTCCATACAATATAATGCTCTCCCCATGGCAGTTTGACTTTTAGGCCATCTCATATTGTGTGTTGAGGGATACCTAAAATGATGTTGATTAAAGATTTGTCAAGGTCTCACATGGTGAGGTGGATCCTTGAAACCCTTAAGTCCAGTAGGGCAGTTTATATGCAGGTGCTGATTCAGCTGATAGCGGTCCAGTTGAAACAACGATTCCAGAACTGGAACAATGGCAACTGGAGAAGCAGAGCTGTGTTTGCTATGAGGTTTAATGTAGCAGAGCAGTAACTCATGCAGAGCAGGGACAGTGGAATAGCACAGCTAACCAAGGTTTTAGCAGAGCTGGTGCTAGGTTTGTCACTCAGTCCAATTCAAATAACCCATTGTTATAGCAGGGCTAGGTTTGTCACAGAGTCCAATGCAACATTCTCAGTGATATGTTACAGCCGGTTTTGTCAGAATGTTAAAAAGGATGCTCATGCCCAGTCAATTGTGCCATCTTTGCTTTAGATGAAAACTAACATTTTAGCCAAAAACTAGAGATATAAAATATTTACATTTTTTTTGCAATTATTTTTATTTGCTGTGTAACAATTTAATCTATTTGTCTTTAACTTCCAAATAAATAAGAGAGAATTTGGTAGAACACACATGAAATGAGGCAGTAGAGCCTGAGCTAAAATGACACCAATTAATTTATACGGCAGTTTAATCAGAATGGACTGAGATTAAAAGACATGACCGATTATTTACAAGATTAGCTTTTATTAAAAACTTAAAAGATGTATATCACACGGTACATTAAAAACTTAGCCACTGTGCTGGCGCCATCTGTTGGTTATTTGCATAATAACATTGTTTGCAGTCTCCTAGATTATCATAGTATAGTCCAAAGATTACGCTAAACACTGCTCCTAGTGGCCACTAGTGGAAATGTTAAAGTTTATAATTTGTTTTACTAATATTCTACTTTTGATAAGGCGATAAAATGTCTTCCAACTTTACATCACATTGGCATACGTAAAAATAAATGAAGTATTCTTCAGCAATGAAGACAGATAGCCTAAAAAAAATAAACTGGAAAAACTTCACTAGCGTTTCTTCAGACAACTCTAATCATGAAAGGGGTAAAGAATAATCTGGGGATGCCAGTGCACATGGTTCAATTTTTTCACACCTACAACATTAAAAATCTTTAACCAGTACAAAAATGCAAACTTAAAACCAACAGTATAATGCTGTCATTAAACACAGTCAAAAGGTCAGTGAACAATATTAATAAAACAATATTATATATGCGGGTGAGCGGTCTCCATCATCAGGATCCAATGGGTTTCTCGGCTAAGAAGTTTTTGTCGCCAAGCTCCCCCCTTCTGGGCTTTCTGACCCTTTACATTCCGAAAAACTGGAAACCGCTCAAATTGCCACCGTGCACGTGAAAAAAAATGTTTCTATACATTAGAGGGATTAGATGCATCTCTGGTGACGGGATCCCTGAGGTGTTCACTGATGCGCTGCCAGAGTATTTGTGTTGTGCAGCCTACATCAGAGAGATCACAAATACTGCTGGTAACCGTATATATGACATATGTACTACTGCAATTTATAAAGTCACAATATAATATTGTTTATTATTATTTTTATTATTAATATTATTATTATTATACATTTTTATAGCTCCATTTATTCCACGGCGCTTTACATATGAAAAAGGGGGCAATTATAGACAAATACAATAAACATGAGCAAAAAACAAGGCACACTGGTAGAGAAGGAGGGAGGACCCTGCCCGCGAGGGCTCACAGTCTGCAGGGGATGGGTGAGGATACACTAGGAAAGGGTAGAGCTGGTTGTGCAGTAGGTTGAGGGTCACTGCAGGTTGTAGGCTTGTCGGAAGAGGTGAGGCTTCAGGTTCTTTTTGAAGAGTCTGATGTGTTGGAGTAGAGAGTTCCAGAGTGTGGAGGAAGCACGGGAGAAGTCTTGGATGCAGTTGTGGGAAGAAGAGATGAGAGGAGAGTAGAGAAGGAGATCTTGAGAGGATCTGAGGTTGCGTGTAGGTAAGTACCGGGAGACCATGTCACAGATGTATGGAGGAGACAGGTTGTGGATGGCTTTGTATGTCATAGTTAGGGTTTTGAACTGGAGTCTCTGGACGATAGGAAGCCAGTGAAGGGATTGACAGAGGGGAGAGGCTGGGAATTAGCGGGGAGACAGGTAGATTAGTCGGGCAGAAGAGTGTAGGATAAAATGCGCTAATATCAGGTAAAATAGAAGGTAGTACACGTCTTAATGATATAGCAGGGTTTGGGTAGCCCCCTCATAGAATATAATGTAGCCCCCTCATAGTGTATACCCCTCATAGGGTATAATGTGCCACCCTCATAGGGTATAATCCAGGCCCCTCATAGGGTATAATGTAGCCCCCTCATAAGGTATAATGCAGCCCCCCATAGGGTATAATGCACTCCCCTCATAGAGTATAATGCAGCCTCCCTCATAGGGTATAATGTAGTCTCCTCATTGGGTATAATGCAGTTCCCCCATAGACTATAATGCAGCCCCCTCCAGGTATAATGCAGCCCCCATCATAGAGTATAATGCAGCTCCATAGAATATAATGTAGCCCCCTCCACAGTATTATGGCCATCATCTATGAAGCCGATACAGTTCAATGCGGCACGCGCTGGGGGGCAGCAGTGGTGGAGCTGCGAGTGACAGGAGGCAGGAGCCGGCTGCTGCGGCTAAAGCCTGTGCCCGCTGCTAAAGAGAAATGAATATGTAATGTTACATTTTTCAAGAAAGGCGTCAAGACACTCATTGATCGTTTGTAGTGAACCAATCATTATATGTGTCCAGATAAGTGTATTTGTATTAGTTCGGATCAGAATTGAGGTTATTCTGACTCTTCAAGACAGTATGAGTCCCTAAATCCTTAGCCATCATTCCCTTAGATAACTGTATGATTGTTGTACTCACATGCCAGGCTTCCTCAGACAGTGCCAACTCAGCCGTACTGACTTGTGATAAGAGTCCAGGAGAAAAAGAGTTGATATTCTCCGAAATCTTGTATTAAGTACAATGCAGCAGGTGGAAAGATGTTGTGAATTCAGCTTTTGGGCTCCCTCCGGTGGTTGTAGAGGGTAATGCAGTTGTGCCTGGACTGCAGGAGTGGACAGGTGTATCTACTGATTGCAGAGCTGACTGGGGTATATAGCTTTGCTGGATCCTTTAGTCAGTGCCAGTTGTCCATTGTTCTTGAAGGATTCACTTCCCTGCTGGTCTCTCCAGTTTGCTGTGTTTTTCTACAAAGATAAGTCCTGGCTTTGTTTTTGCTGTCCACCTGCAGTGGACCTTATAGTTCTGTGCATTTTCATGTTTTTGTCTTGTCCAGCTTGGTCTGTGAAGGATTTTTTGCAGCCTATTTCTCTGGAGATGCAGATATACCCCCCATGTCTTTAGTCAGATGTGGTTATCCGTATTTTCTGCGGTGGATATTTTCTAGTCTTTTAATACTGACCGCATAGTACTCTGTTCTATTCTTTCTTTTTAGCTAGTATGGCCTCCTATGCTAAAATCTGATTTCATATCTGCGTATGTTTTTTCCCTCTCCTCTCACAGTCAATATTTGTGGGGGGCTATCTATCCTTTGGGGATTTTCTCTGAGGCAAGATAGGTTTCCTGTTTCTGTCTTTAGGGGTAGTTAGATCTTAGGCTGTGTCGAGGGGTCTAGGGAGTGCAGGTACCCCCCACGGCTACTTCTAGTTGCGCTGCTAGGTTCAGGGTTTGCGGTCAGTACAGGGACCACCTTCTCCAGAGTACGTCTCATGCTGCTCCAAGGCCACCAGATCATAACAGAAAGAGTAATCCCAAACAGAGAAATATGCATGTGCATCCAAAGATGGCTACAGCAAACTGATAATGAAGATGAAGGGGGAAAGGGTTAACATCATCAACTACAGGAGAGACAAAGGGACAAACTTAGAGGGCAGAGCTTCTCCATAACAACAACAGAATGCAATACATAACATAAAAATACACAGCAAGCTGTTCCCATTCATGGGACACAACACTCCCCGTCTGAAATCTTCGGATTTCATAATGCCTCTGTGTGAAGTGATGAGTCATTGCTGTCCATCGTCGAAATGGAACCTAAAAAGAGGATAGAAGAAAATAATATGCAACAATAATGCAACGATTCAAGTCCATACTTGAACGATGATGCGTAGTCCTTGAATAAACAATAAAAAATGAATATGAGTTCAGTAAAAAAAAACAACTTTGGGTTGGGGAAGCCGCAACAAGCCAACTCTTTCACCAACCCAACAATCCAATGGCAACGTTTAATCCACGGAGAAGTGTTCAAGTCCGGTTGCACGCAGAGCATTTTATGTCCTAACACGGCTGGGGTATGAGGACGTATGCTCCCCGCTGTGACTGAGTCCAGGAACAATGTTCAGTTCATGTGACGTCCTCCTTCGGTAGAAGTAGCACGATGTTGTAGGAAGATGAACCAGAATAGTGGTCTCTCTTGCGCGTCCGGGTCAGTACTGTCAGGACTGTCACCATTGTTGCCAGGGAAAGCACTTTCTGACTGGAGTAGACCTTTGCACCTGACACGAGCAAAAAAGAGAACAGCTGACCGCACCACCGCCACTACCACCTACAACATGAAACTCACAGATGCCAGCCGGACAGTTGGGGGCGGGTGTGATATAAGAGACTGCGCCTTTTGGTGGGTACCCAGTGTGCGCTACAGGAGAAGGTTGACTCCCTCTCCGCTGACAGATGCCAATTGACAGGCCTGCATTGCAGCATTTCATACCCCGCGCATACGGACTGCATCTCCTGAGACTAACTCCCCATTATCCTCCGACCCTAATAGCACTAACCGGTCAGTAAATCTGCCATCTGCTGTCCCTCTTGGTAACACTGATCTGACATTGCATGCTGTTTGCAGCGGTGAAACTGCGGCCTCCAGTCCGGGACTTTGTACATCCTTAGCCGTGCAACAGACCTTTCCACGTTCAGCAACATGTTCCAGTATCACAAGGCCACGTGAAAGAAGACAAGGATACTTCGTCGCAGTACAGAGACAGTGCTACCCTTTTCTCCAGGATCGGCTCAGAGACTTGTCGCGCCACCTACTGCACCATCGTGGGATTTTCCAGCCATCATCGTCCAGGAACCAGAGACTGATAAATTAACCCATTATTTCACCCGTTGTAGTTACTTTATTGCCATATACACATTGTGGGCCTGTATATTTACACCCCCTTACTCCCTGCGTGGAGTACTTACTGTTAAGATAACCATATATATAAAACTCGATAACTCTTGCTCTGCCTCCTGCTATTCACTGCATCCCGCGTTCCTGCTAGAACCTTACACTTGGCGTAGTCGGCAGGATGCAATCCAACAGTACGGAGGCAGCAGACCAAGCAGTTGGGGGAGCCCCTAGGTCCAGTATCTCGCTAGGGGCAATGTAGAACAATTTACCAAACTTTACGGGGAGTAACACCATGTTGTGGAGATGATCGTATAAGGGTATGATGAGGATGCACCCCATGACCCCTGCATTGGAAGACGAAGTGGCTATAATGGCATTAGATGGAGAAGCCAGAAACTCAGTTATGTTGCAGACTCCCAGGGAGCGAGACACTTTTAATAAAGTGCTGCACATTTTGGAAGAGACCCATGGGGATCCCACGGATGTAGGGGACTTGAGGACATGTCTCTTTAGTCACATGCAGAGGGTGGAGGAGACCGTGAATCAGTATAAGAATACACTGCAGGAATTACATACTGCGATTGTCAGGAAAGATGGCGTTGGTATAGGCCCTACAGACATAATATTGCAAGACCTTTTAGTGATGGGTTTGCGGGACACAATGACGAAACAGACTCTGCGTGTGCAGGTAAACCCTCGAGTGACTTTTGCTGAGATAGCAAGTGAAGCACGCATGCGTGAACAGGAGTAGAGGGTGACAGTCCCGGTGGGGAAGGTCCAGAGCGGGGAGGTGACCGTAAATACAATCACCAAACCCCAATGGGTGAAAGAATTGAGGAGAGAACTTCTGAATATTTAAGGAGAATTGGCTGCCGTTAAAAAGAAGTCAGTGACTGCCGCAAATGCTTCAGGACAGGGAAGGCCCGGAGTCCCGCCTTGACACTAGAATGCTATGTCGACAGAGGCCTCTCACTTGCTTTAATTGTGGTGAGAGTGGACATATAGCGCAAGAGTGCACACGTCGGGGAAGAGTTCCACCCCGTTGTCCGCTAAACTAACAGGCTCCGAGCCGGGGGGGACACAGCCCGGAGCCAGAACAGATGCAGAGGAGTAGTGGAAGTCCCACAAGTCTAGCATCAGCGTGTCGTCTAGTTTGGGCTGAATTTGATGGTCATGCAGTGCGCTGCCTGGTGGACAAGGGTTCACAGGTAACAACGATGCCAGAAACTTACTTCCGGTGGCATTTTCCTGAAGCAAGGTGACCTGAGTGGGGCCCAGTGATAAAGTTGATGGCTGCCAACAAACTACCCATTCCAGTCGCAGGGGTGGTGTGGATGCAAATCTCCATTTGTGGAAAAGATCTGGGACGAAATGGTGTGGTGCTAACCCAGGGAGAAGTGAGTAGCGGACATACAGTCACTCCAGGGATAAACGTTCTTAAGGAATTTGGGAGTCTCCTTATCAATGAACCCTCTAACAAGACTCTGAAGCAGTGGAGTCCACATATGCCTCAAAGAAGAGTATTCCAACAATTAGTGCGTGCAGCTCAAGCTCAAGAATCTTACCGTAAAGGAGGAGTGTTAGGAAAAGTGATCGTTCCTGCTTCTTCCAAACTCATTCTTTCAACCGGACAAACAGTACTCACTTTGCCCATCCGAGCTCGCATCCCATTGGAAAGAATTGAGATTCAAATTGAGCTTCTTTCTCGAAGCAACTTCCCTCAGGATTCTTGGTGGCACATACGTTAGCCATTGTGCATCAGAGGATCAAGACATCACAGTTTTCCCCAAATATGAAGTAGCAAAGATTGTGAGTATGCCTGAAGAAATAGTACCATCTCAGACTGTACAGCAAGGAGACCCCTGGACCGTCACGGTGAACTCCTCTTCATCACCAGAGCTTCAACACATTCATGATGGACGACTTGTTCTGGAACAAATGTGGGCCAAATTGGCCAGAGCAAAAAAAAAGGAAGAAGCCAGCACACTGCTTATGGTCAGAACGCAATAATTGAAGTGCAATTGCACATAAATTCTAACTGTATTTCAAATATGAGACATTTAGCAAACAATTGATCAATTCTTTGAGCTACCCCGCCACTTCACGGCATTCTCATAATGGGGCAGTCCTAATCTACGTATTTTATTTACGTTGTGCCATTATGGCCTCCTGAATGTATAAAGAGTATAAAAAAAAAAAAAAAAGGACCACATTACATGCGAACTGTACCTGGAGCATTTTCAGAATCACTCCCTTGGTGCCAGGAAAGGCAAGCGCAGGTAAAGGCCGATCAGGTCCAGTGCGGACATTTCAGATCTGGCTTCCACACTGCCAAACCCGCACCAAAGATGAAAGGTGAGACAGGCTGAGACACAGGTGCACAATTAACTGGAGCCTGAGGCAGGGCAGGGCTGCTGTGTGTGTGCACAGCAGCCTATCAATCACAGTGAACACAGAAAGAATGGCGCACATAACCCAGCTTGCGCGGCAACAGTGGTGGTCAGCCACATACCAATGCAAAGCAAAAAAAAGGAAGAAGCCAGCACTGCTTATGGTCAGAACGCAATAATTGATGTGCAATTGCACATAAATTCTAACTGTATTTCAAATATGAGACATTTAGCAAACAATTGATCAATTCTTTGAGCTACCCCGCCACTTCACGGCATTCTCATAATGGGGCAGTCCTAATCTACGTATTTTATTTACGTTGTGCCATTATGGCCTCCTGATTGGCCGGACTCACTCACGCACATGAGCAACAGGTGGAAGCTTTGATAAGGCGATATAGGGGCGTGTTCGCTCGCCATGAAGACAATTTTGGCTGCACCACGGCTATCACACACAAGATACCTACTGGAAATACAGCGCCCATTATAGAACACTATCGACAAATCCCACCACAGCTGTATCAAGAGGTGAAGAGCATGTTGAGACAAGTAATGCAGAAAGGTGTCAGAGAGAGTCAGAGTCTGTGGGAACGCCTTCAGATGAAAAATGGTTTACTATATCGGAAAGTGCAACTTCAGGCAGAGCTGGGTGCCACCTGGCAAGTCATATTTCCAGAAGCGTTGTTGTCTGAGATAGCCACCGAAATACATGAAAAAGGAGTGCACTTTGGTCAGGAGAAGACCTTTCAGTGGTTACAACTGTTCATTTTTCATCCTCGGTTAAAGGCGGTCGTGGAAGACCGGTGGACACCGCGTCAGGACCCGGCCACTCTCAGCTCACAGCTGCGCTATATCTATTTAAGCGGACCACCATTAAGTGATAACCCACGGATCTATCACACATACTGAGGTTATTCTCAGTCATCCTTCAGTACGTAACTGACGAAGTCCATACTAGGCCGAAACATTTTTTCGTACTACAGAATAAAAAACCTCAAGTTTAATTCAAATTGAGTGCCGGGTTCTTTATATCTGTAGAGCATGTCGGCATGTGAATTGGCTAAACCACCGGAGCAGAGAGCCCCCATACAGTCCATTGTGACATCCGCTCCCCTGGAGCTGTTAATGATAGACTATCTGACCATCGGGCCGTCCCACCTGGGGTATGAACATTGTTTAGTGATGGCGGATCACTTCACAAAATTTTCTGTTGTGAGTCGAACCCAGGATCAAACTGTGGAGTCAGCTGCACTCGCAATCTGTAAAAATTTAATTGAAGGCTCTCCCACTCAGATAGTTCATGGAAACATGCTTTGGCCCTGTCCATCAAAAGACCCAGTACGAGTAGAAAAAACCCCAGAGGCTCCTGAGCCAGTTCTCACTATAGTAGGGGAAGAAGAGGATGAAGAGAGTAAGGAACCAAGACCCGAGGCTCCTGAAGAATCTGATCCTGAGAATACAGATGCACCATTGCTCCCTTCTGTACAACCTGAAGTAACGGCATAGAGATCCTTACTCCCTCGGTGTTCTGGCTACCGGTAGTGCACTTCAGAAGGAGGCAGCCTGCTTTTAGCTGGTCTCCCACTGATGTTCCTCTCCTTTTTGCTATGACTTCGTTGCTCACTCACTGCAACACAATTCCTTTTGAAGTTTTTCTTGGAATGCTGCCGCATGGGATGCAGGCGCAGCTCCGTGTACCCTCGTCTTCCGCAGGCCGCAGTCTGGAGCTGGCTGGAACCCACTCCAACCAGCCTCTGCCAAACTCAGTCGGGACTCACTGACTATCTCCTACTCCCTCCAGTCAGCTTCTGTCTGACTTCCTAACCAACCCACCAGTTTTACCCAAGTGTGAGGAGTGCCCTAGTAGATAGAAGCTTAGCTCCCCCTGGGAGACTGGAGTGTGAATTGTGTATATGTGGTTGTGATACCTGGATAGAAGATCTCCTTCATTGCCTTCAGACGTAACATCACTCCCCCTGGTGGAAGAATAACATTACTGCAACGACCAGGACTCTGGGGCGCTGCACATGTGTTCCATGAACACATTTGAAATCACCGGGCGTACAAAAGCCGTCAGCGCTTTGAACGGAGCGGGGATCTGCTGCGTTCAAAGTGCTGCCGTTCCGGACCGTGGAGACATAGATGCAGCAAAACCGCATCTAATTATTAGTCACATGCGTATTAACTGTGGAAACATAGCTTACTACGCATGTGTACTAATTGACATATGTTGAATCTTGTGTCACATCCGGAAGTGCGTGACAGGCTGGGGTCACACTTGCGTGTGTGATGCGAAAAACTCGCGTGAGTCTCTCGCATCAACACCCGGCACTGCCGCCGGCACTCGGACCGGCGTGTGCGGCTGCATAGAAATACATACAGCCGCACACTCCAGTCCCGAGCGCCGGTGGCAGTGCTGGGTGTTGATGCGAGAGACTCATGGGAGTTTCTCGCATCACTCGCAAGTGTGACACCGGCCACACAGGAAGTTCCTGAAAGCAGAGAGAGGTCTGTAATATGTAATGGCCTTTCCTTTTTATTATTTTTTTTAAATAAAAAAAAATAATTGCGTAGGGTCCCCCTTTATTTGTTGACCAGCCAGAGTAAAACAGACTACTGGGACTGGTATTTTCTGACTGGTAAGGATCCAATATTCAATATCCTTACCAGCCTGATAATACCAGGCAGCAGCAGTCTGCTTGCCTTGGATAGTTAGCAAAAATAGTGGGATCCCCTCCCAAAAAAATAGCATGGGGTCCCCCTATTTTTTTTAACCAGCTAAGTAAAAAGCAGACTGCTGCGGCCTGGTATTCTCAGACAGGAGAGTCCCATGGATTTTGGCCCTCACCAGCCTAAAAATAACAGCCCGCAGCCGCCCCACAATTGGTGCATCCAAAGATGCGCCAATTGTGGCACTTTACCTGGCTCTCCCCACTTGCCCTGTAGCGGTGGCAAGTGGGGTAATAGTTGTGGGGTTGATGTCACCTGTGTATTGTCCAATGACATCAAGCCTACGGATTTGTAATGGAGGAGCGTCTATAAGACACCAATCCATTACTAATCCTATTGTTGTTACAGGCTAAATAAAGACACAGCCAGAATAAAGTATTTTATTGAAATAAAACACTAAAGGTACCGTCACACTGAACAATTTAACAACGATATCGCTAGCGATCCGTGACGTTGGATAGCAATATCGTTGTGTTTGACACGCAGCAGCGATCTGGATCCTGCTGTGAGATCGTTGGTCGGAGCAGAAAGGCCAGAACTTTATTTCGTCGCTGAATCACCCGCTGACATCGCTGAATCGACGTGTGTGACGCCGATTCAGCGATGTCTTCACTGGTAACCAGGGTAAACATCGAGTTACTAAGCGCAGGGCCGCGCTTAGTAACCCGATGTTTACCCTGGTTACCAGTGTAAATGTAAAAAACAAACAAACACTACATACTTACATTCCGGTGTCTGTGGTGTCCCCCGGCGTTCTGCTTCCCTGCACTCCTCCTGCATCCTGTGTCAGCGCCGGCCGGCCGTAAAGCAGATTACAGCGGTGACGTCACCACTCTGCTTTACGGCCGGCACTTACACAGTGCAGGGAAGCAGAACGCCGGGGGACAGACACAGGAATGTAAGTATGTAGTGTTTGTTTTTTTTACATTTACACTGGTAACCAGGTTAAACATCGGGTTACTAAGCGCGGCCCTGCGCTTAGTAACCCGATGTTTACCCTGGTTACCCGGGGACTTCGGCATCGTTGGTCGCTGGAGAGATGTCTGTGTGACAGGTCTCCAGCGACCACACAGCGACGCTGCAGCGATCGGCATCGTTGTCTAGATCGCTGAAGCTTCGCTTAATGTGACGGTACCTTAAGCACAGTTTGCCATTTTTATTATACTCCTAATCCATGTGACGCCCTGGATCTCCTGTAATAAACATAAAATAATAAACCAACAGAAATTTCCCTGTCCGACAGTAATTCTACATAACTAGTGTCCCATGACGATCTCCAGCTTGGCTACATCTGGATGCCTGGCTCAGCCTGACATCCAGCAGACACAGCAGAGCATGTAGATGACCACCGGCGATAACTCAGTCTCCGGTGGTCACCTGCACTGCAGTTCTTGAGGTCAGCTCAGTCATTGCGAGAACTACAGTGGACGCGCTGTAACGAATGGAAACGGATGCACAGATGTAGAAGTTCACATTCGTATTTATTAAGGTTTGACGTGGAACCACTAGATCACAGTCCGGGGGGCTCCGAAGGGGGCGTTACTGCGTGAGCCCCAGACACCCGTAGTAAGTCCCCTCGAACAGGGACAGAATGGAATGCCTGGAGGACACAGGTGCTACCTTCAGTTAGACCCCGTACTCGTGGCAGCTGTCCCAGCGGAACAGACGGATCAGCAAGGTTAGCGGGTATTGCAGAGTTGACTGGAGGATACCGGGTGTAGAAGCCGGCACCGGGGGACCTGGCGTGGTCCGGAGGTGAGGCTGGCAGACTGGCAGGACTAGACGGGTCCAGTATAGATACTGCGGATGCAGTCCAGAATAGCCGGGTAACTGGTAGCAGAAGATCTGTGGAGACAGACAGGATAAGTAGAGTTCCTTGCAGATACTTCAGAAACAGAAGCGCAAGATAACAGGAACCGGAAGTTAGCAACAGTAGATACTTGCTGCTCCGGCGCCCTCCCTATGGTGGAAGGGCTAGAAATAATAGACAAATGCACGCCATTGGTTAGAAGCAACATTTGGAAAATGCACACTGTCTCTTTAAGAGACCGGGAGCGAGCGCGCGTGCGACCTAAGAACCCTGCCCGGGAACCTGCTGGCCGCACACCAGGAAGCAGGAGAGGAAGGAGGGGTGGGGGCTGCGTCCAGACAGCGTGAAGCCAGTACAGAGCGAGAGTCCGTACGGAGACCCCCTGGAGGTACAGTAAACAGACCGGGTGTAACACGCGCTCTTCCGGCATTGTCACAAGGTAAGACATTATTTAAGTTAGTACACATGCGTAGTAAGCTGCTTTCCCACAGCTATTATGCATATGACTAATAATTAGATGTGGTTTGACCGACCGCATCTAATGAGCCTATGGGAAATTTATTTTGTGAGGAGGGAGCGTCGCTGCATTGTAAATAGACATGCTGTGGTCTATAAAGATGCGCCACATGTCCGTTTATGTGAAGCGATGGCCGGGGGACCACCACGGTTAAGGAAGACTACTGTACACAAGATAAGTTGCAAACAACAAAGGGTAGATTTATTGGAAGGCAAGGAATGAAGTGGATGAGGAAGATGCAAACAGGGGTATGCAATGGCAAAAGATAATTTACAAGAGTTATATTTCTTAGCTTGTCCGTGAAATAGCACGGTGCTCCAACTGTTACAGACTCAATATGTCACACAAGTAAATGCAAACAATAAGCAAAGAATGATGCTACTCTACGTATAACCTCCCTGGCCTTTACTAAGCAGGCCACACGGCTCCCGTGTACTGACTATTGAAGCCCTGACATGTGCACAAAACAGGAACAAACTCAAGGTGATGTTGGGGACTCACATCCAGTTCCGGGGGCCCCCAACAGTCTAGTACGATGGTGCACATGGCTTTCTGTCAGCTCCGTGAAACGTGGTCTTCTCCTTGCTTCTGGGTCCTGGAGGTGCTCCTGGAAACTGTAAATCCCTTTCTCGGTATCTTCATGGCTCCTTTGGTCATTTGGGTTGTTTGTGATCGCTTCTCTAAGATGGTCCATTTGGTACCCTTGTCTAAATTGCCTTCCTCCTCTGATTTGGTGCCATTGTTCTTCCAGCATGTGGTTCGTTTACATGGCATTCCGGAGAACATCGTTTCTGACAGAGGTTCCCAGTTTGTTTCGAGGTTTTGGCGAGCCTTTTGTGCTAGGATGGGCATTGATTTGTCTTTTTCCTCGGCTTTCCATCCTCAGACAAATGGCCAGACTGAACGAACCAATCAGACCTTGGAAACATATCTGAGATGTTTTGTTTCTGCCGATCAGGATGATTGGGTGTCCTTTTTGCCTTTGGCTGAGTTCGCCCTTAATAATCGGGCCAGCTCGGCTACTTTGGTTTCGCCGTTTTTCTGCAATTCTGGTTTCCATCCTCGTTTCTCTTCAGGGCAGGTTGAGTCTTCTGACTGTCCTGGTGTGGATACTGTGGTGGATAGGTTGCAGCAGATTTGGACTCATGTGGTGGACAATTTGACATTGTCTCAGGAGAAGGCTCAACGTTTCGCTAACCGCAGGCGCTGTGTGGGTCCCCGACTTCGTGTTGGGGATTTGGTTTGGTTGTCATCTCATTATATTCCTATGAAAGTTTCCTCTCCTAAGTTTAAGCCTCGTTTCATTGGTCCGTATAGGATTTCTGAGGTTCTTAATCCTGTGTCTTTTTGTTTGACCCTTCCAGCTTCTTTTTCCATCCATAACGTATTCCATAGGTCATTGTTGCGGAGATACGTGGCACCTGTGCTTCCATCCGTTGATCCTCCTGCCCCAGTTTTGGTTGAGGGGGATTTGGAGTATATAGTGGAGAAGATTTTGGATTCTCGTATTTTGAGACGGAAACTCCAGTACCTGGTTAAGTGGAAGGGTTACGGTCAGGAAGATAATTCCTGGGTCTTTGCCTCTGATGTTCATGCTGCCGATCTGGTTCGTGCCTTTCATTTGGCTCATCCTGGTCGGCCTGGGGGCTCTGGTGAGGGATCGGTGACCCCTCCTCAAGGGGGGGGTACTGTTGTGAATTCTGTGTTCAAGCTCCCTCCTGTGGTCATGAGTGGTACTTCGGCTGGTTCTGTCTATGAGCTTCCTCTGGTGGATGTGAGTGGGGCTGCGGCTTCTGAGTTTCCTTCCTCAGGTGACGGGGTTAAGTCGTTAGGTGCTGCTCTATTTAACTCCACCTAGTTCTTTGTTCCTGGCCTCCAGTCAATGTTCCAGTATTGGTCTTGCTTTCTCCTGGATCGTTCTTGTGGCCTGTCTGCCCTGCATAAGCTAAGTTCTGCTTGTGTTATTTTTGTTTGCTATTTTTTCTGTCCAGCTTGCTATATTTGTTTGTCTTGCTGGCTGGAAGCTCTGGGACGCAGAGGAAGCACCCCTGTACCATTAGTGGGTACGGAGGGTCTTTTTGCGCCCTCTGCGTGGTTGTTTGTAGGTTTTTGTGCTGACCGCAAAGCTATCTTTCCTGTCCTCGGTCTATTTAGTAAGTCGGGCCTCACTTTGCTAAAATCTATTTCATCTCTGTGTTTGTGTTTTCATCTTTGCTCACAGTCATATGTGGGGGGCTGCCTTTTCCTTTGGGGAATTTCTCTGAGGCAAGGTAGGCTTATTTTTCTATCTTTAGGGCTAGCTAGTTTCTCAGGCTGTGCCGAGTTGCATAGGGAGCGTTAGGAGCAATCCACGGCTACCTCTAGTGTGGTGTGATAGGATTAGGGATTGCGGTCAGCAGAGTTCCCACGTCTCAGAGCTCGTCCTATGTGATTAGCAACTATCAGGTCATTTTCTGTGCTCGTAACCACCAGGTCCATTGTGGTTCTGAATCACCTGTTCATAACAGTACTGGATGCCCAAAGTACTAATGCTTCTCAATAGAGGGAAAAGAGAAGTTCTGAGACCATTTTTTTTTCTTTGCACTGTGTTTGTCTTTTTTTTTCCCCTTTACATTAGGGTGGTTCAGAACACAGGTGTAGACATGGACATTCAAGGTCTGTCCTCTTTGATGGATAATCTCGCTATAAGTGTACAAAACATTCAAGATTTAGTGGTTCAGAATCCTATGTTAGAACCTAAAATTCCTATTCCTGAGTTGTTTTTTGGTGATAGATCTAAGTTTCTGAATTTCAAGAATAATTGTAAACTATTTCTGGCTTTGAAACCTCGCTCCTCTGGTGACCCAGTTCAACAAGTAAAGATCATTATTTCTTTATTACGTGGCGATCCTCAAGACTGGGCATTTTCCCTTGCGCCAGGAGATCCTGCATTATGTGATATTGATGCGTTTTTTCTGGCACTCGGGTTGCTTTATGATGAACCTAATTCAGTGGATCAGGCAGAGAAAATCTTGCTGGCTCTGTGTCAGGGTCAGGATGAGGTAGAGTTAAATTGTCAGAAATTTAGGAAGTGGTCTGTGCTCACTCAATGGAATGAATGTGCTCTGGCAGCAATTTTCAGAAGGGGTCTCTCTGAAGCCCTTAAGGATGTCATGGTGGGATTTCCTATGCCTGCTGGTCTGAATGAGTCTATGTCTTTGGCTATTCAGATCGATCGACGCTTGCGTGAGCGTAAAACTGTGCACCATTTGGCGGTATTACCTGAGCATAAACCTGAGCCTATGCAATGTAATAGGACTTTGACCAGAGCTGAACGGCAAGAACACAGACGACGGAATGGGCTGTGTTTTTACTGTGGTGATTCCACTCATGCTATCTCTGATTGTCCTAAGTGCATTAAGCGTTTTGCTAGGTCTGCCACCATTGGTACGGTACAGTCGAAATTTCTTTTGTCCGTCACTTTGATCTGCTCTTTGTCATCCTTTTCTGTCATGGCATTTGTGGATTCAGGCGCTGCCCTGAATTTGATGGACTTGGAGTTTGCTAGGCGCTGTGGGTTTTTCTTGGAGCCCTTGCAGCATCCTATTCCATTGAGAGGAATTGATGCCACGCCTTTGGCCAAGAATAAGCCTCAGTATTGGACCCAACTGACCATGTGCATGGCTCCTGCGCATCAGGAGTATATTCGCTTTTTGGTGTTGCAGAATCTGCATGATGTGGTCGTGTTGGGGTTGCCATAGCTACAAGTCCATAACCCAGTATTGGATTGGAAATCAATGTCTGTGTCCAGCTGGGGTTGTCAGGGGGTACATGGTAATGTTCCATTTCTGTCTATTTCATCATCCACCCCTTCTGAGGTCCCAGAGTTCTTGTCAGATTACCGGGATGTATTTGATGAGCCCAAGTCCAGTGCCCTACCTCCGCATAGGGATTGCGATTGTGCTATCGATTTGATTCCTGGTAGTAAGTTTCCTAAAGGTCGACTGTTTAATTTGTCTGTGCCTGAGCACGCCGCTATGCGGAGTTACGTAAAGGAATCCTTGGAGAAGGGTCATATTTGCCCCTCGTCGTCGCCATTGGGGGCAGGGTTCTTTTTTGTGGCCAAGAAGGATGGTTCGCTGAGAACTTGTATTGATTATCGCCTTCTAAATAAAATCACGGTCAAATTTCAGTACCCTTGCCGCTGCTATCTGATTTGTTTGCTCGGATTAAGGGGGCTAGTTGGTTCACCAAGATAGATCTTCGTGGTGCGTATAATCTTGTGCGTATTAAACAGGGCGATGAATGGAAAACAGCATTTAATACGCCCGAGGGCCATTTTGAGTACCTGGTTATGCCATTCGGGCTTTCTAATGCTCCATCAGTGTTTCAGTCCTTTATGCATGACATCTTCCGAGAGTACCTGGATAAATTCCTGATTGTATACTTGGATGATATTTTGGTCTTCTCGGATGATTGGGAGTCTCATGTGAAGCAGGTCAGAATGGTGTTTCAGGTCCTGCGTGCAAATTCTTTGTTTGTTAAGGGGTCAAAGTGTCTCTTTGGTGTTCAGAAGGTTTCATTTTTGGGTTTCATTTTTTCCCCTTCTACTATCGAGATGGACCCTGTTAAAGTTCAGGCCATTTATGATTGGACTCAGCCGACATCTCTGAAGAGTCTGCAAAAGTTCCTGGGCTTTGCTAATTTTTATCGTCGCTTCATCAATAATTTTTCTAGTATTGCTAAACCGTTGACTGATTTAACCAAGAAGGGTGCTGATGTGGTCAATTGGTCTTCTGCTGCTGTGGAAGCTTTTCAAGAGTTGAAGCGTCGTTTTTCTTCTGCCCCTGTGTTGTGCCAACCAGATGTTTCGCTCCCGTTCCAGGTCGAGGTTGATGCTTCTGAGATTGGAGCAGGGGCTGTTTTGTCGCAAAGAAGTTCTGATGGCTCGGTGATGAAACCATGCGCCTTCTTTTCCAGGAAGTTTTCGCCTGCTGAGCGTAATTATGATGTTGGCAATCGAGAGTTGCTGGCCATGAAGTGGGCATTCGAGGAGTGGCGTCATTGGCTTGAAGGAGCTAAGCATCGTGTAGTGGTCTTGACTGATCACAAGAACTTGACTTATCTCGAGTCTGCCAAACGGTTGAATCCTAGACAGGCTCGATGGTCGCTGTTTTTCTCCCGTTTTGATTTTGTGGTTTCGTACCTTCCGGGCTCTAAGAATGTGAAGGATGATGCCCTGTCAAGGAGTTTTGTGCCTGACTCTCCGGGTTTGCCTGAGCCGGCGGGTATTCTCAAAGAGGGGGTAATTTTGTCTGCCATCTCCCCTGATTTGCGGCGGGTGCTGCAAAAATTTCAGGCTAATAGACCTGACCGTTGTCCAGCGGAGAAACTGTTTGTTCCTGATAAATGGACGAGTAGAGTTATCTCCGAGGTTCATTGTTCGGTGTTGGCTGGTCATCCTGGAATCTTTGGTACCAGAGATTTGGTGGCTAGATCCTTTTGGTGGCCGTCTCTGTCACGGGATGTGCGTTCGTTTGTGCAGTCCTGTGGGATTTGTGCTCGGGCTAAGCCCTGCTGTTCTCGTGCCAGTGGGTTGCTTTTGCCCTTGCCAGTCCCGAAGAGGCCCTGGACACATATCTCTATGGATTTTATTTCGGATCTCCCCGTCTCTCAGAAAATGTCGGTCATTTGGGTGGTTTGTGATCGCTTCTCTAAGATGGTCCATTTGGTACCCTTGTCTAAATTGCCTTCCTCCTCTGATTTGGTGCCATTGTTCTTCCAGCATGTGGTTCGTTTACATGGCATTCCGGAGAACATCGTTTCTGACAGAGGTTCCCAGTTTGTTTTGAGGTTTTGGCAAGCTTTTTGTGCTAGGATGGGCATTGATTTGTCTTTTTCCTCGGCTTTCCATCCTCAGACAAATGGCCAGACTGAACGAACCAATCAGACCCTGGAAACATATCTGAGATGTTTTGTTTCTGCTGATCAGGATGATTGGGTGTCCTTTTTGCCTTTGGCTGAGTTCGCCCTTAATAATCGGGCCAGCTCGGCTACTTTGGTTTCGCCGTTTTTCTGCAATTCTGGTTTCCATCCTCGTTTCTCGTCAGGGCAGGTTGAGTCTTCTGACTGTCCTGGTGTGGATACTGTGGTGGATAGGTTGCAGCAGATTTGGACTTATGTAGTGGACAATTTGACATTGTCTCAGGAGAAGGCTCAACGTTTCGCTAACCGCAGGCGCTGTGTGGGTCCCCGACTTCGTGTTGGGGATTTGGTTTGGTTGTCATCTCATTATATTCCTATGAAAGTTTCCTCTCCTAAGTTTAAGCCTCGTTTCATTGGTCCGTATAGGATTTCTGAGGTTCTTAATCCTGTGTCTTTTCGTTTGACCCTTCCAGCTTCTTTTTCCATCCATAACGTATTCCATAGGTCATTGTTGCGGAGATACGTGGCACCTGTGGTTCCATCCGTTGATCCTCCTGCCCCGGTTTTGGTTGAGGGGGAGTTGGAGTATATAGTGGAGAAGATTTTGGATTCTCGTATTTCGAGACGGAAACTCCAGTACCTGGTTAAGTGGAAGGGTTATGGTCAGAAAGATAATTCCTGGGTCTTTGCCTCTGATGTTCATGCTCTCGATCTGGTTCGTGCCTTTCATTTGGCTCATCCTGGTCGGCCTGGGGGCTCTGGTGAGGGTTCGGTGACCCCTCCTCAAAGGGGGGGGGGTACTGTTGTGAATTTTGTGGTCAAGCTCCCTCCTGTGGTCATGAGTGGTACTTCGGCTGGTTCTGGCTATGAGCTTCCTCTGGTGGATGTGAGTGGGGCTGCGGCTTCTGAGTTTCCTTCCTCAGGTGACGGGGTTAAGTCGTTAGGTGCTGCTCTATTTAACTCCACCTAGTTCTTTGTTCCTGGCCTCCAGTCAATGTTCCAGTATTGGTCTTGCTTTCTCCTGGATCGTTCTTGTGGCCTGTCTGCCCTGCATAAGCTAAGTTCTGCTTGTGTTATTTTTGTTTGCTATTTTTTCTGTCCAGCTTGCTATATTTGTTTGTCTTGCTGGCTGGAAGCTCTGGGACGCAGAGGAAGCACCTCCGTACCATTAGTCGGTGTGGAGGGTCTTTTTGCGCCCTCTGTGTGGTTGTTTGTAGGTTTTTGTGCTGACCGCAAAGCTATCTTTCCTGTCCTCGGTCTATTTAGTAAGTCGGGCCTCACTTTGCTAAAATCTATTTCATCTCTGTGTTTGTGTTTTCATCTTTGCTCACAGTCATTATATGTGGGGGGCTGCCTTTTCCTTTGGGGAATTTCTCTGAGGCAAGGTAGGCTTATTTTTCTATCTTCAGGGCTAGCTAGTTTCTCAGGCTGTGCCGAGTTGCATAGGGAGCGTTAGGAGCAATCCACGGCTACCTCTAGTGTGGTGTGATAGGATTAGGGATTGCGGTCAGCAGAGTTCCCACGTCTCAGAGCTCGTCCTATGTGATTAGCAACTATCAGGTCATTTTCTGTGCTCGTAACCACCAGGTCCATTGTGGTTCTGAATCACCTGTTCATAACAGTGGACCCTGTAGTTATCCACAACCTCAGGCTCCCGATGCCTGGTTTCTGTGCTCTGGTTCACAGGAGCCCCAATTGCAGCCTCCCTGAGCTCCTAATCACTCCTCTCCCTTCACTGTCTGCTTCAGACTGAACTATCTACTCCTCCAGGCCAGGATAGAAATCAGGGACATTCCAGTAAAACAGGGTTCTGAGCTCCCCCTTCTGGCCTGGAGTCAGAATATGTTGTAAGATTTACCTGCCAAAGGGATCCCACTTGTCTCCAGGCATGGCACTACCCCCCCGAGGGAAAAGGTAGCATCACTGTGGTACCCGAACTCCTCGGGTGCTACAATATTATGGTCTTCAATGGAGTATGTAAAAGAGCTTGGACAAGAAATGACATCACAATTCTTTTTTTGTTAAATAATATATCTTTATTTAGCTTACAAAAACTCCTACAAGTCCGCATGAAGAAAACGCATGAAAATCTGCATCAAATCCGGATTTTCAACTGCATTTTCTGCCAAGACAGGAAGAATCCGCGCAGAAAATTCCACATGCAAATCCGCAACATGTGAACATACCCTTACAAGAATATTGCAATTAAGTTTGAATTGCACTGCTTCCTCAGTGTTGTTATGCATTTTGAATAAAATATTGTCTATTTTCCAATTTTATCCAATCACTCCTTTATTCGGGATTCTGTTGATCTGGATTATGTGTTGCATATCTAGGTACGGATTGTGACCGTGTGGTACATAGGTTTATGGACTAATATGGAACGCCCTCCAGGGCCATGGGGTACTTGGTACCGGGTCTGGTACTTAAAGGGATGTATCACGGCGGCGGTGACCCGGTCCGTGGCCCTGGGCGCCCAAGTAAAAAGTGATGGTCTTAAAAGGGGTTTGTGAAATAGTAAAAGTTTGACGCCGCCTGTGGTATTCGGTCAGGGTGACCGACGCTGCTCAGGGGTCCACAGGGGTGATGTTATGGCAGCTAGATGGTATGGCTTCCCACAGATGAAGTATATCCCCAGGGCTTCCCAGAGTGTAGATGGTAGATGGTGGGTGATGTAAGGTGCAGTGAATAACGAGGACACAAGGTTGAAGTCTCTTTACCTTTACTGAAGGCTTCAGCATCCACAGTCCAGGGTAGGGACCACAGGGTAAGCAGAGTCCGGCCGGTCTGAAGGCAAATCCAGAGTCCACTTATCCAGGTGGAAATCAGTAGCCTTCCCCTAGCGCACAGTAATACAGTAGGTCCCTACTTGCATAAGCTCCAATAAGGTCCTCACTGTTGTTACTCCTTTCACTGTTCCCCGTGGTCGGATAGAACAAAACACGTATGACCGGTGGCCTGAGGCCCAATCCAGTATTCCCGGACTGGGAAAAAAGAAAACAACAATACATCAGCAAAAGATATGCAAAATGTTTGAAATGCTAGTAAACAAGTTAATATATACTAAGCTTCCCTTTATGGGAGGTGAGAACACTTGAACGTTGCAAACAATAACATATTTACATTATGCATATGACTTTCAAAGGCAAATGGAAAACACTATCTAACTATAAAAGATAATTACCCATACAGGTATTCTACTAAGTGCAAGTACCCTCTAAGGGTATACTATCATTAACCCTTAAAGTGCAAATCAACAGTTTCCTTATCCTTCTTCTACACATGCAGGACTATCTGTCTACCCCCACGGGCCTACTGCATTTCCTTTCCTAAAACCTACCATTTTATTTAAAGTACATCACCACTCGCGCAACCCCAAACTAAACTGAGCCCACGTCCCTGAATCTGCTCACAGTCCCGGTAGAGTGCTCGTGGGGTGTCAGGCGCAGTCCGTCGTGGTGCTGATGCCTGGAACCCGCAACACGCTGCACACACTCCTGCTCTGCCGGCGGGAAACTGCCCATTGCTGCGCGCGCTCTTTTGTTTGCCACACCCCCTGCTTCCGGGAGAAGATGTCTGTCCAGTTCCCTATTCTTTCCCCCGGACAACCTGGGACGCAGCCTCGACAGTACCGGACCCTTCGCAGTACAGGTGCCCGCAGCCCGGTCTTCCTCCTTACACTACACCGAAAAAAGAGGAGTTATAACCAGTTTGGCTTTCACACTGGTTGTCACCCACCTTTCCCAAGTCTGGCTATACGTGGTCCTCTCCAGGAGGGGAAATGTATGACCAGATAATTGCCATTCAGGGATTTAGCAGAGCTGGTGGACAAGCCTTAGGCCATAGTCACACACTGAGTATTTGGTGAGTTTTTTTACCTCAGTATTTGTAAGCCAAAACCAGGAGTGGGTGATAAATACAGAAGTGGTGACGGGTTTCTATTATACTTTTCCTCTCATTGTTCCACTCCTGGTTTTGGCTTACAAATACTGAGGTAAAAAAAAATCACCAAATACTGAACGTGTGAAAATGGCCAAAAGAATAGAATAAGTGGGTGTGTTGATAATTGTGTAAGGCCACGTGCACACAATGAGTATTTGGTCACTTTTTTTACCTCAGTATTTGTAAGTCAAAACCAGGAGTGGTGACGTGTTTCTATTATACTTTTCCTCTGACTGTTCCACTCCTCCTGATTTTGCCTTACAAATACTGATGTAAAATACTCACCAAATACTGACCGTGTGAACGTGGCCTAAGGGTATGTGTCCACGTTCAGGATTACATCCAGATTAGCCGCGGATTGAACGCTGCGTACAACTGCAGCGTTCAGCCCACAGCGTCCAGATATTACAGCATAGTGGAGGGGATTTTATGAAATCCCATCTCCACTATGCGTGGGAACACGCATCTGGCGGCCCTGCGTTTACGGACATGCGGCGCGTCTTTTTACACAGCATGTCTGTTTACCTTGTGGCGACGCTCCTTCACCACAAGGTAACTCACAGGGCCCTATGTATGGGGTGCGGAGATTCCGGATGTGTGCAATGAACACATCCGGAATAACCGCGCGTACAGAAGGGGGCGGTGCTTTTGGCAGAGTGGGTTTTTCGCTCCGTCCAAAGCGCCGTCATTACGGACCGTGGACACGCACCCTAAGGGTTCAGTCAGACGGCCGTATAAATCAGAGTGAGATCAGAACGCTGTGCACAGACCGGCCGGCGGTTCTCTCTACCAGAGAGTGACAGCTTCATGTATTTCTATGAAAATGTCACGTTCCTGTAGGAGAGCCGCCGGCCGGTCCGTGCACTGCGTTCCGATCTCTATACGTTCATCTGCCTGCGCCCTTTTCGGAGCTTGGTCGTTACCCAACTTTCCCACAAACAGATGGACGATATTTAGCTATTCACTTTTATTGATTATCCCCATTTTCTCTGGTACATCAGGGTCAGATTTTGGTGCTTTTCTAATATCAGTCATGAGCAGGCAATGCATGGACTGTGAGTGCACAGCTGTCATGGCCTTGCTGCAAGGGACTAGTATACCCAGCAGGCAGAGGCGTGTCCTCTCATTCCCTTACAGGAGGATGATCAGAGTTTTGGATGCAGGAGGAGGACCCAGCTTCTGTCATCCAGCCGCTCTCCTCCTCCTATATCTCCCTCCCCTTCCAGCCTCAGCATCCAGGAACAACCAGACCCCTTCAGCAGCCCCATCATCCACCAGAAAAGGCACAATGTCTCAGCAGCAGCACCCTGCTATCCAGATCAGCAGGTAAAGCAGCAGGGGGTGACATGGCCGCATACACACAGAGCATGCTGGAGGGAGAGCCCGCCATTCATTGCCTGCAGTGCACGTGGGAAGCCGGCACAGCAGTGATGCAATGGAGGGAGGGAGCTGTGACTCTGCAGAAAGCAGCGAGGCCTCCTGTGCTGGAGAGAGGAGCTAGGGCACATGTCTCCTGTACTGAACGCCCTACCCACCAGGGGGCACTGTGCTAATGACCTGCAAAGAAGTGGTGCCAGATCTGTTACATAATATCTGCCTGGGGGCACAGGAGTGTTTGCTATTATATTCCAATGCACCTTGTGTCATTGTTTAATATTGTGCTCCAGTTTCCATATTTGCATCATGAATGAGCTCAGTTTTTTTTGTGAATGACTGCAGGCTTGGCTGGGGATGGGGGCTGTGTCATCTGTTTAGCCCTTTTTCTATAGTTAGTATGTGGAGCGAGTGGGGGGTTCCTCACTTGTACCCCTATATGTTGACTTCATGCAATACTGTTGGATGATGAGCTGTTCATTAGGGTAGTAGCCATGTATTGTTTGATTGACAGAGGACGTTCTGGCTTTCAGCTTCCATCGGCATCTGCACGTTTGATCATCGGCGATCAGTTAAAATACCTATTATCGTACTTGATGACACTAGGGATCATCCATGTGACTATTTTCGGTCCGTGGAAAAAACAGACTGCACCAATGTTATTCAATGGAGCAGCACAGAAGAGCCCTTTTTTTTTCTCCTCTGGCCAAATCTGCAAATGGGGGGAAAAATTTTTTTCAGCATTTTTATTATATATTATTATTTATAACTTCTACGCCCTTGAAACTTTTAACAATTTTTCGGTACTAATTTTCGCCTGTAAGACACAAGATTAAATGAAAAATCCACGTAAAGTGTAACTGTTTTCATTTTCATTTCCTAAGCCAATAGTACACGTGACAATAAGAAACTTTGTAATATAGCTTATTAGAAAAATCTTCTTTCGCCTCCTGGGCTGATCATTCTCAAAATTTTCTCCAAAAAATATGTATTCGGTGGAGACAGATTTTTACATTAGTGAGATAGGACGTGACGGTTGGTGCTGATGAGATTCTATGTAGATGGGAGTGAAGTTCGGAGCTAGAGCTTAACCCTTCACATCCCCGTCTTGTCTACTTAGGACATGACGGTTGGTGCTGATAATATTCTATGTAGACGGGAGGAGCTCGGCCTCTAGCTCGGATCTTCACTCCCATCTACATAGAATCTCATCAGCACCAACAGAGAAAGAAGCGGACTTCTGTGACCAGATGTATTACAAAGTTGCATATTTTCATGTGTACTATTGATTTATTAAATAAAAATTATTATTATTATTATTATTATTTATTGTTATAGCGCCATTTATTCCATGGCACTTTACATGCAAGGAGTGGTATGCATAATAAAAACAAGTGCAATAATCTTAAACAATACAAGCATGCACTAGTTTCTCACTCCTTGGAGTCTATAGGTACGTGAGAAAGAACTGAATGTCCTACAGAAACACAGTGTAGCCTCACAGTACTACATTGCAATTCTGTAACATAGGGGAAAAAAAAGAGGAAAGTGCTCCTTGTGCGGATCAGTAGGGCTGTAACACACTTAGGTGAGTGCAGTTGCTCACCTGAAACTGTTGTGCAGACACGGGTTAAGCTTCCTAATGGCCGCAGCTTGTGCAGACACGGGTTAAGCTTCCTAATGGCCGCAGCTTGTGCAGACACGGGTTAAGCTTTCTAATGGCCGCAGCTTGTGCAGACACGGGTTAGGCTTTCTAATGGCCACAGCTGTGCCCTCTGGATCTCGGATGATGGGGGTCCAGGATAGAAACTAGTAGTAGCACAATTGGAAAAAATACAAATAGTGTTACCAAATGACAGAGAGAATAAAACATTTCTGTAATAGAGCTATGCGTTTCGTAGAAAAGAAGTTATCCCTGAGGAAGGAGCTGGAGCAGCTCGTAGATGGGTAGCTCTATTAAAGAAGTGTTTTATTCTCTCTATCTCCGTTATTTGGTAGCGTTATTTGTAGCCCATACTTTTTTCAATTGTGCCACTATGATGAGTATTTGGTAACGTTTGGATGTTGCAGATTTTCTGCACCAATAAGCTAAATTACATGTGCTATTGAGTGGTGTTTTTTTTTTTAATCTTGATTTACAGCTGCAGTTTTTTCTTTATGGTATTTCATGCTTTTAGGCCTTGTTCACATGTCTGTGTTTAAACACGTATGTGGGAAAAAAAACTGTGTCAGTGTTTGATCTGTGCGTCCATTTTTGTCATCAGTGTTTGAAAAAAAAAAAAAAAAAACTGATGGAACACGTTTATGAAACATGGAAGTGTGAACGAGGCCTAAATAAAACAACTGGAGTTGTTTGTGCTAGTCTTGATGAGTCGGGGCCAAAGAATTTTAAGAAACAATGTTCATTTGGAAAAATAATGTATTTAAAATAAAAAGCATATTTTTTTATTGTTATATGTAAAATTAAGTTATTTAATTTGTGCCATAAGTTGTGCTCCATTTGAATAAAAAACCCCAAAAGATAGAAAAACTCAGAGGAACAGGAGTGAGGAGTAGGGTTTTGCCTTGCCCCTATGCCCTTACAATATAACTTTATAGTTTTTTTTTGTCTTAATACGTACCCTAAATTAGTGTTATTTAAAAGTGATAAGTAAACCCTCCTAGCTTGAGAAAAATTTAATTATGGAATTTAAAATTCATTTTTATTGGAGTTCCAAAAACCGTGCTTTCTTGGCAAATTTCATGAGTCCGTCTCCCATACAAATCAATGAACTGAGTTGTAGGTTTTTTTGTCTGCCTCTCGACTTGCTGGGACCCGCATCTGTAACATAGGGCATTTACAAGACAAAGCTAAATAACTTTTTTCTTATTTGGTACAACACTTCTAATTAGACATTGACATTCTTATTTGGTGCAGAATCTGTGCATCTGTTTGCTTCTATAGATTTTAACCCCTTTACCCCCAAGGGTGGTTTGCACGTTAATGACTAGGCCAATTTTTACAATTCTGACCACTGTCCCTTTATGAGGTTATAACTCTGGAACGCTTCAACGGATCCCAGTGATTCTGACATTGTTTTCTCGTGACATATTGTACTTCATGACAATGGTAAAAATTCTTTGATAGTACCTGCGTTTATTTGTGAAAAAAACGGAAATTTGGCGAAAATTATGAAAATTTCGCAATTTTCTAACTTTGAATTTTTATGCAATTAAATCACAGAGATATGTCACACAAAATACTTAATAAGTAACATTTCCCACATGTCTACTTTACATCAGCACAATTTTGGAACCAAAATTTTTTTTTGTTAGGGAGTTATAAGGGTTAAAAGTTGACCAGCAATTTCTCATTTCTACAACACCATTTTATTTTAGGGACCACATCTCATTTGAAGTCATTTTGAGGGGTCTATATGATAGAAAATACCCAAGTGTGACAACATTCTAAAAACTGCACCCCTCAAGGTTCTCAAAATCACATTCAAGAAGTTTATTAACCCTTCTGGTGCTTCACAGGAATTTTTTGAATGTTTAAATAAAAATGAACATTTAACTTTTTTTCACAAAAAATTTAATTCAGCTCCAATTTGTTTTATTTTACCAAGGGTAACAGGAGAAAATGGACCCCAAACATTGTTGTACAATTTGTCCTGAGTATGCCAATACCCCACATGTGGGGGTAAACCACTGTTTGGGCGCATGGCAGAGCTCGGAAGGGAAGGAGCGCCGTTTGACTTTTCAAAGCAAAATTGACAGGAATTGAGATAGAACGCCATGTTGCGTTTGAAGAGCCACTGATGTGCCTAAACATTGAAACCCCCCACAAATGACACCATTTTGGAAAGTAGACCCCCTTAGGAACTTATCTAGATGTGTGCTGAGCGCTTTGACCCACCAAGGGCTTCACAGAAGTTTATAATGGAGAGCCGTAAAAATAAAACAAACATTTTTTCCCACAAAAATTATTTTTTAGCCCCCAGTTTTGTATTTTCCCGAGGGTAACAGGAGAAATTCGACCCCACAATTTGTTGTCCAATTTGTCCTGAGTGCGCTGATACCCCATATGTGGGGGGGAACCACTGTTTGGGCGCATGGGAGGGCTCGGAAGGGAAGGAGCTCCATTTGGAATGAGGACTTAGATGGAATGGTCTGCAGGTGTCACATTGCATTTGCAGAGCCCCTAATGTACCTAAACAGTAGAAACCTCCCACAAGTGACACCATTTTGGAAACTAGAGCCCCTAAGGAACTCATCTAGATGTGTTGTGATAGCTTTGAACCCCCAAGTGTTTCACTACAGTTTGTAACGCAGAGCCGTGAAAATTAAAAAAAAAAAATCTTTCCCCCCAAAATTATTTTTTAGCCCCCAGTTTTGTATTTTCCCGGGGGTAATAGTAGAAATTCGACCCCAAAAGTTGTTGTCCAATTTGTCCTGAGTACGCTGATACCCCGTATGTTGGGGGAAACCACCGTTTGAGCGCATGGCAGAGCTCGGAAGGGAAGGAGCGCCATTTGGAATGCAGACTTAGATGGAATGGTCTGCAGACGTCACATTGCGTTTGCAGAACCCCTAATGTACCTAAACAGTAGAAACCCCCCACAAGTGACCCCATATTGGAAACTAGACCCCCCAGGGAACTAATCTAGATGTGTTGTGAGAACTTTGAACCCCCAAGTGTTTCACTACAGTTTATAACGCAGAGCCGTGAAAATAAAAAATCTTTTTTTTTCCCACAAAAAATGTTTTAGCCCCGAGTTTTGTATTTTCCCAAGGGTAACAGGAGAAATTGGACCCCAAAAGTTGTTGTCCTATTTGTTCTGAGTACGCTGATACCCCATATGTTGGGGTAAACCCCTGTTTGGGCACACGGGAGAGCTCGGAAGGGAAGAAGCACTGTTTTACTTTTTCAACGCAGAATTGGCTGAAATTGAGATCGGACGCCATGTCGCATTTGGAGAGCCCCTGATGTGCCTAAACAGTGGAAACCCCCCAATTATAACTGAAACCCTAATCCAAACACACCCCTAACCCTAATCCCAACAGTAACCCTAACCACACCTCTAACCCAGACACACCCCTAACCCTAATCCCAACCCTATTCCCAACCGTAAATGTAATCTAAACCCTAACTGTAACTTTAGCCCCAAACCCAAACTGTAGCCCTAACCCTAGCCCTAACCCTAATCCTAACCCTAGCCCTAACCCTAGCCCTAACCCTAGCCCTAACCCTAACCCTAGCCCTAACTCTAACCCTAGCCCTAATGGGAAAATGGAAATAAATACATTTTTTTAATTTTTCCCTAACTAAGGGGGTGATGAAGGGGGGTTTGATTTACTTTTATAGCGGGTTTTTTAGCGGATTTTTATGATTGGCAGCCGTCACACACTGAAAGACGCTTTTTATTGCAAAAAATATTTTTTGCGTTACCACATTTTGAGAGCTATAATTTTTCTATATTTTGGTCCACAGAGTCATGTGAGGTCTTGTTTTTTGCGGGACGAGTTGACGTTTTTATTGGTAACATTTTCGGGCACGTGACATTTTTTGATCGCTTTTTATTCCGATTTTTGTGAGGCAGAATGACCAAAAACCAGCTATTCATGAATTTCTTTTGGGGGAGGCGTTTATACCGTTCCGCGTTTGGTAAAATTGATAAAGCAGTTTTATTCTTCGGGTCAGTACGATTACAGCGACACCTCATTTATATCATTTTTTTATGTTTTGGCGCTTTTATACGATAAAAACTATTTTATAGAAAAAATAATTATTTTGGCATCGCTTTATTCTCAGGACTATAACTTTTTTATTTTTTTGCTGATGATGCTGTATGGCGGCTCGTTTTTTGCGGGACAAGATGACGTTTTCAGCGGTACCATGGTTATTTATACCTGTCTTTTTGATCGCGTGTTATTCCACTTTTTGTTCGGCGGTATGATAATAAAGCGTTGTTTTTTGCCTCTTTTTTTTTTTTTTCCTTACGGTGTTTACTGAAGGGGTTAACTAGTGGGCCAGTTTTATAGGTCGGGCCGTTACGGACACGGCGATACTAAATATGTGTACTTTTATTGTTTTTTTTTTTTTTTATTTAGATAAAGAAATGTATTTATGGGAATAATATTTTTTTTTTTTTCATTATTTTGGAATATTTTTTTTAATTTTTTTTTACACATTTGAAAATTTTTTTTTTTTACTTTTTTACTTTGTCCCAGGGGGGGACATCACAGATCAGTGATCTGACAGTTTGCACAGCACTCTGTCAGATCACTGATCTGACATGCAGCGCTGCAGGCTCTGTGAAGTCACCTCCCTCCCTGCAGGACCCGGATCCGCGGCCATCTTGGATCCGGGGCTCGAGCAGAGAGGGAGGGAGGTAAGACCCTCGCAGCAACGCGATCACATCGCGTTGCTGCGGGGGGCTCAGGGAAGCCCGCAGGGAGCCCCCTCCCTGCGCGGTGCTTCCCTGCACCGCCGGCACATCGCGATCATCTTTGATCGCGGTGTGCCAGGGGTTAATGTGCCGGGGGCGGTCCGTGACCGCTCCTGGCACATAGTGCCGGATGTCAGCTGCGATAGGCAGCTGACACCTGGCCGCGATCGGCGGCGCTCCCCCCGTGAGCGCCGCCGATCGCGCTGGACGTACTATCCCATCCATGGTCATAGGGGCCCACCCCACATGGACGGGATAGTACGTCCGATGTCAGAAAGGGGTTAATGAGGTTTGTGAATATCGTATATGTCGATATTATATGAATTTTACCTTGTAGGAATCGAACTTTGCATTTCTTCAAGTAAATATCCTCGTAATGATATGGTTGTGATGACATAATGTGGACTTTCCACCCAGGCAACTTGGATGAACAATCTGTAGGAAGATCGATCTTGTGCAAACCTGGCCAGTCTTTTCTGACGTTATCTTGGTTGTATCAAGCCATCTGGTAGCTGGTCTTCTTCTTTGTCTTGTTCCTTCTATTCTCATCAGTGATTGCTTTCTTTTGTATGATGTGTTCAAAGTAAACAAATGTACCTTGGTGATCCTTGCTTCTAGTGACATGTCTGGCTTGATTTGTTCCAAAATTGATTTGTTTGATCTTCTTGCCATCCATGAGATTGATAACCATCCTTCTCCAGCACCATGTTTCAAAGGTGTAGATAATTCTTCTCTCTTGTTTCTTTGTGGTCCAGGTTTCACATCCGTATGTCACTACAGAAAAGACCAAACTATGTACGAGCCATGTCTTTGTCTCCAGTGAAATGTTCTTTGATTTTGAAGGCCTTGCCCAGAGACCTCATTGTTGTTTTGCCCATAGCTATTCTCCTCTGTGGTGGATGTTGTACAGCTCACCTTTTTTCTGCTTGAGGTGCCACTCTCCACCAGTAACGTGTCACTTTAAGTGAGATTTCAATTTAGGGCTCTCTCTCCAATCTGTTGGGCAGGTGGATTTTGACCGAAACTCAGGAGCATCAATTATATCTAAGTGGTTGTTACGTGTGGGTCATTAGGTCCGCTGCTGGAGAAGCCATCTTGGACCATACGTGAACCGTGTGTGAAACTAGCTTAAGCCAACGTTTAGACTTGCGACTTGGAGACCCCATACACAATTTCCCATGTGTGCTGTTACTACAGGGAAACTGAACATGTTATAGGGTTCCTGATTATAGGGATGGCAGTGATGGGTTCCTAGCAAGCTTATGCTAGTGGGCTCTGTCTAACAAAAAAAGGAAATGGCATTACCATTAATAAGAGTTTAAGGCCGGGTTCACACTTGCGCGTTGACTGCGAGAAACTCGCATCAATATCCGGCACTGCTTGGAAATACATGCAGCCGCAAACTCCGGTCCCGAGTGCCGGGACTTGATGCGAGAGACTCGCATTGAACTCGCGAGCCTAATTCTTACTTTTCCAAGACTCTCGTAAGCCAGAACATTCGATACTCTGCATATTAAAGGGATATCCCTTGTAGATTGTGAGCCCTCGCGGGCAGGGTCCTCTCTCCTCCTGTACCAGTTATGACTTGTATTGTTTAAGATTATTGTATTTGTTTTATTATGTATACCCCTACTCACATGTAAAGCGCCATGGAATAAATGGCGCTATAACAATAAAAAATAATAATAATAATATGACTGTAAATGAATTTTTTACGACATTATCTGCTGCACTTTGTTTTGTAGATATGTCGCCCCCTGCCTTCAGTGCTTCGTATTGAGCAGGATTGTTGAGAAAGTTTGGGAGCAATGAGGCCTCCGTAGCCCACACCAGGGTGGGAGGGTGAGAGGATACGGAGACTGCGAGAAGTGTTAGCGTGACAGAGAGAAGGGAGATCAGCCCAGAGGAGGCTTAGGAGAGCAGTAAGTAGTTGGTGGCAATGCGGGATATCTCTCGGTTCAGTTTAGGTCAGGCCTGTTGACCAGTCACAGTATTATTATACATGATGGTATCTTGCGCTTTTGCAAACTTTTCTCCTTGTGCAGAATTTCTCAAACACAGTAGCTAGCATTGCCGTTGTTATTAGTAATGTGCCCCTCATACTAAAAAAAAGGCTTAGGACCCCCCTGAGATTCTTAAGAATTACGGTACTTCTATGGTGAAGGTCATCCCATGGCACAGAGGACACCACTTGTTCTGCCAGATAGAGGTACTGTCTTTAGCGAAATGTTTTATAGGATCTGACATAATTGTATAGTAAGCACACGCTGCGAAATATTCCACTGTGTAGGATTAATCCAATTCTGGGTTCGTCCTTACAGCAACAAATTTGACAATTTTACGTGTTCAGTATTGAACCATAGATATGGCCATCGTCAAAGTTGTAGGAAAAGCATCTTCTATTGGATGCCTCAACACATAGTACATTTGCAGATATGCAATATTTTAATATGTCATTTTATTACTCAGAAAATATCACCTTTTAAAAAGGAGAAATCCAATGAGAAGATCTCATTGGTGAAGTCTGTATCGGCAGATCACCACTCCTTTTCTGAATGGAAAGATACAATCCACCTCCTATCTGCGCTGACGAAACCTATCCTTTGTAAGAAAATAGCCAATTAGTCATTTATAGCCACAACAATCTGCAAGGAATGTTGTCAGTCTTGAAGCAAATTAATCTTGGCAGTCACGGTCTCAGATTTCACCAATATACGGTAATCTTCTCACTCAACTTTTAAAGAAAAAAGTTTTAAAAAAAACTTTTAAACCTCAAAGTTTTTTTATGCTACGGTACTTATTTTTGCATTTATAACTTCTACGCCCTTGAAACTTTTAACAATTTTTCAGTACTAATTTTCACCTGTAAGACACAAGATTAAATGAAAAATCCACGTAAAGTGTAACTTTTTAAATTTTCATTTCCTAAGCCAATAGTACACGTGACAATAAGAAACTTTGTAATATAGCTTATTAGAAAAATCTTCCTCCTGGGCTGATCATTCTCAAAATTTTCTCAAAAAAATATGTATTCGGTGGAGACAGATTTTTACATTAGTGAGTTAGGACATGACGGTTGGTGTTGATGAGATTCTATGTAGATGGGAGTGAAGTTCGGAGCTAGGGCTTAACCCTTCACATCCCTGTCTTGTCTACTTGGGACATGACGGTTGGTGCTGATATTCTATGTAGATGGGAGTGAAGTTCGGAGCTAGGGCTTAACCCTTCACATCCCTGTCTTGTCTACTTGGGACATGACGGTTGGTGCTGATATTCTATGTAGATGGGAGTGAAGTTCGGAGCTAGGGCTTAACCCTTCACATCCCTGTCTTGTCTACTTGGGACATGACGGTTGGTGCTGATGAGATTCTATGTAGATGGGAGTGAAGTTCGGAGCTAGGGCTTAACCCTTCACATCCCTGTCTTGTCTACTTGGGACATGACGGTTGGTGCTGATGAGATTCTATGTAGATGGGAGTGAAGTTCGGAGCTAGGGCTTAACCCTTCACATCCCTGTCTTGTCTACTTGGGACATGACGGTTGGTGCTGATGAGATTCTATGTAGATGGGAGTGAAGTTCGGAGCTAGGGCTTAACCCTTCACATCCCTGTCTTGTCTACTTGGGACATGACGGTTGGTGCTGATAATATTCTATGTAGATGGGAGTGAAGTTCGGAGCTAGGGCTTAACCCTTCACATCCCTGTCTTGTCTACTTGGGACATGACGGTTGGTGCTGATGAGATTCTATGTAGATGGGAGTGAAGTTCGGAGCTAGGGCTTAACCCTTCACATACCCGTCTTGTCTACTTAGGACATGACGGTTGGTGCTGATAATATTCTATGTAGACGGGAGGGGGATGTGACGGGAGGAGCTCGGCCTCTAGCTCTGATCTTCACTCCCATCTACATAGAATCTCATCAGCACCAACCGTCATCTCCCATCTCACTAATGTCAAAATCATCTGTCTCCACTGAATAAAGATTTTACTTGTGAATTGAGAAGTTTAAAAATTAATGATCAATCCTGGCAGAGAAAGAAGCGGACTTCTGTGACCAGATGTATTACAAAGTTGCATATTTTCATGTCTACTATTGATTTATTAAATACAAATTAAAATGAATGTTACACTTTAAGTTCTAGATCTTTGATTGCCAACTCCACATTGATATTACCCAGCCGGAGTCATTTAGCTGCTATTGCTGGTGTAACGTGTATAATGGCAGAATGATGGAAATGTGTGATGATGAGGCTTTCATAACTATTACCCATCTCCGTGACTTCAGTGAGACCATGCTCTGAACCTATGAGGCCATTACAATTAATAAAACAATACATATCCACATATTAGTCACTATCAAGGGATAGTAAGTGCTTCCCCATGGGGCACATAATGAGCGAAGACCATGTAATGTCATAGACTGTATCGCTCTGTGGATAAAGATCTGTTCTTATTAAACCAGAGTCCTAAATTGTATTTATAAATATCCAGAAATTAAGAACTTGTCACCACGTTGTGTATCCACACACTATTAGCTCTGACTAAGCAGTTTTGGCCTTATGGGGTCCACACTATTAACAAGGGGGATTTTAATATTCAGCTATTACGGTAATTTATTTGTACATTACCAGGAGGAGGAACCGGAACCATAGGCAGCATCAATAGTAAAAAGATCTAATGTTAAAAATAATAAAAAATAATTAAAAAAAAATGGTTATTCTCACCTTCCGGCGGCCCCCGATCTCCTCAGCGGTGCACGCGGCGGCTTCCGTTCCCAGGGATGCTGTGTGCAAAGGACCTGGGATGACATCACGGTCACGTGACTGCGACGCCATCCCAGGTCCTTCGCATACAGCATCCCTGGGAACGTAAGCCGCCGCGTGCACCGCTGAGAGGCGGGAGGACTCCGGGGCCATCAGAAGGTGAGTATATCACTATATTTTTTATTTTAATTCTTTCTTTTTTTTTTTTTTTTTTTTTTTACAGTGATATGGTGCCCAGTCCGTGTCTCCTCTCCTCCACCCTGGGTACCAACCGCACAAGATCCGCTTTCTTCCCGCATGGTGGGCAGAGCCACATGTGGGAAGTAAGCGTATCAATGCATTCCTATGTGTGCGGAATCCCTGCGATTCCGCAAATTAATGAACATGCTGCGTTTCTTTCCAGAATGCGTTTCCGCTCAGGAAAAAAACGCAGCATGTGCATACAAAATGCGGATTGCATTCTATTAATAGGATGCTTAATGTGAGCGTTTTTTTCGCAGTTTTATCATGTTTTTATAGCGAAAAAACACGAAAAATCCAGTACGTGTGCACACAGCCTTAGTGAGTGTAGCTCTGGAGTATAATACAGGCTGTAACTCAGGATCAGAACAGGATCAGTAATGTAATGTATGTACACAGTGACTGCACCAGCAGAATAGTGAGTGCAGCTCTGGAGTATAATACAGGATGTAACTCAGGATCAGTACAGGTTCAGTAATGTAATGTATGTACACAGTGACTGCACCAGCAGAATAGTGAGTGCAGCTCTGGAGTATAATACAGGATGTAACTCAGGCTCAGTAATGTAATGTATGTACACAGTGACTGCACCAGCAGAATAGTGAGTGCAGCTCTGGAGTATAATACAGGCTGTAACTCAGGATCAGTACAGGATCAGTAATGTAATGTATGTACACAGTGACTGCACCAGCAGAATAGTGAGTGCAGCTCTGGAGTATAATACAGGCTGTAACTCAGGATCAGTACAGGATAAGTAATGTAATGTATGTACACAGTGACTGCACCAGCAGAATAGTGAGTGCAGCTCTGGAGTATAATACAAGATGTAACTCAGGATCAGTACAGGATAAGTAATGTAATGTATGTACACAGTGACTGCACCAGCAGAATAGTTAGTGCAGCTCTGGAGTATAATACAGAATGTAACTCCGGATCAGTAATGTAATGTATGTACACAGTGACTGCACCAGCAGAATAGTGAGTGCAGCTCTGGGGTATAATACAGGATGTAACTCAGGATCAGTACAGGATCAGTAATGTAATGTATGTACACAGTGACTCCACCAGCAGAATAGTGAGTGCAGCTCTGGGGTATAATACAGGATGTAACTCAGGATCAGTACAGGATAAGTAATGTAATGTATGTACACAGTGACTCCACCAGCAGAATAGTGAGTGCAGCTCTGGGGTATAATACAGGCTGTAACTCAGGATCAGTACAGGATAAGTAATGTAATGTATGTACACAGTGACTGCACCAGCAGAATAGTTAGTGCAGCTCTGGAGTATAATACAGGATGTAACTCAGGATCAGTACAGGATCAGTAATGTAATGTATGTACACAGTGACTGCACCAGCTGAATAGTGAGTGCAGCTCTGGGGTATAATACAGGATGTAACTCAGGATCAGTTCAGGATCAGTAATGTATGTACACAGTGACTGCACCAGCAGAATAGTGAGTGCAGCTCTGGGGTATAATACAGGATGTAACTCAGGATCAGTACAGGATAAGTAATGTAATGTATGTACACAGTGACTGCACCAGCAGAATAGTTAGTGCAGCTCTGGAGTATAATACAGGCTGTAACTCAGGATCAGTACAGGATAAGTAATGTAATGTATGTACACAGTGACTGCACCAGCAGAATAGTTAGTGCAGCTCTGGAGTATAATACAGGATGTAACTCAGGATCAGTACAGGATCAGTAATGTAATGTATGTACACAGTGACTCCACCAGCAGAATAGTGAGTGCAGCTCTGGGGTATAATACAGGATGTAACTCAGGATCAGTACAGGATTAGTAATGTAATGTATGTACACGGTGACTCCACCAGCAGAATAGTGAGTGCAGCTCTGGGGTATACTACAGGATGTAATTCAGGATCAGTACAGGTTCAGTATTGTAATGTATGTACACAGTGACTGCACCAGCAGAATAGTGAGTGCAGCTCTGGGGTATACTACAGGATGTAATTCAGGATCAGTACAGGTTCAGTATTGTAATGTATGTACACAGTGACTGCACCAGCAGAATAGTGAGTGTAGCTCTGGGGTATATTACAGGATGTAACTCATGATCAGTAATGTAATGTATGTACACAGTGACTGCATCAGCAGAATAGTGAGTGCAGCTCTGGAGAATAATTCAGGATCATTACAAAATAAGTAATGTATTACAAAAGTAAGTAATAATGAAAGATGGACAATACCACTGACAAATTCTGACATTATAAATATTCATTGCATCACTTACAACTTGTGTTGTACTTAACCAGTTCAAGACTGGCACATTTTACCCCAGTCCTGACCAATCACAATTTCAGGTCTTATCATACCTGCATTTTAAACAGCTCTAAAAAATTGTCCTCATTAGGATATTTACTAGCTTTTGCTTCTTTATCACTATAGATGTGGTTTAATTTTTTTTATGCCATTTTAGTATATTTTTTTTGCTTATGTTGGGGTAAAATGTAAAAGAAAAATAGGAAATGTGTCTATTTTCTGGACCACTAAACTTTTTAAATTGTGCTCCCCTTTTCATTTTTTTTAAATTTTTATATACACTGCTCAAAAAATTAAAGGGAACACTTAAACAACAGAATATAACTCCAAGTAAATCAAACTTCTGTGAAATCAAACTGTCCACTTAGGAAGCAACACTGATTGACAATCAATTTCACATGCTGTTGTGCAAATGGATTAGACACCAGATGGAAATTATTGGCAATTATCAAGACTCCCTCAATAAAGGAGTGGTTCTACAGGTGGGGACCACAGACCACATCTCAGTACCAATGCTTTCTGGCTGATGATTTGGTCACTTTTGAATGTTGGTTGTTCTTTCACACTCGTGGTAGCATGAGACGGACTCTACAACCCACACAAATGGCTCAGGTAGTGCAGCTCATCCAGGATGGCACATCAATGCGAGCTGTGGCAAGAAGGTTTGTTGTGTCTGTCAGCGTAGTGTCCAGAGGCTGGAGGCGCTACCAGGAGACAGGCCAGTACACCAGGAGACGTGGAGGGGGATATAGGAGAGCAACAACCCAGCAGCAGGACCACTACCTCAGCCTTTGCAAGGAGGAATAGAAGGAGCACTGCCAGAGCCCCGGAAAATTACCTCCAGCAGGCCTCAAATGTGCATGTGTCTGTACAAACGGTTAGAAACCAACCCCATGAGGATGGTCTGAGTGCCCGACGTCCACAGATGGGGGTTGTGCTCACAGCCCAACACCTTGCAGGACGCTTGGCATTTGCCACAGAATACCAGGATTGGCAAATTCGTCACAGTCGCCCTGTGCTCTTCACAGATGAAAGCAGGTTCACACTGAGCACATGTGACAGACGTGACAGAGTCTGGAGACACCGTGGAGACCGATCTGCCTGCAACATCCTTCAGCATGACCAGTTTGGCAGTGGGTCAGTAATGGTGTGGGGTGGCATTTCTTTGGAGGGCTGCACAACCCTCCATGTGCTCGCCAGAGGTAGCCTGACTGCCATTAGGTACCGAGATGAGATCCTTAGACCTCTTGTGAGACCATATGCTGGTGTGGTTGGCTCTGGGTTCCTCCTAATGCAGGACAATGCCAGACCTCATGTGGCTGGAGTGTGTCAGCAGTTCCTGCAAGATGAAGGTATTGAAGCTATGGACTGGCCCTCCCTTTCCCCAGACCTGAATCCGATTGAACACATCTGGGACATCATGTCTCTCACCATCCACCAACGTCACGTTGCACCACAGACTGTCCAGGAGATGGTGGATGCTTTAGTCCAGGTCTGGGAGGAGATCCCTCCAGAGACCATACGCCACCTTATCAGGAGCATGCCCAGGCATTGTAGGGAGGTCATACAGGCACGTGGAGGCCACACACACTACTGAGCATCATTTCCTTGTCTTGAGGCATTTTCACTGAAGTTGGATCAGCCTGTAACTTCATTTTCCACTTTGATTTTGAGCATCATTCCAACTCCAGACCCCTGTGGGATATTAGTTGTGATTTACGTTGATCATTTTTAGGTTTTATTGTTCTCAACACATTCCACTATGTAATGAATAAAGATTTGCAACTGGAATATTTCATTCAGTGATATCTAGGATGTGGGATTTTAGTGTTGCTTTTATTTTATTTTTTGAGCAGTGTATATTGGACAATTTTTTTTTTCTACAATTGCGTGGCTCTGAAACAACAACTTAGACTGCCACAGTTTTTTTTTTTTTAATAATCATTAATGTGATTCACACTTCCCCCACGATGTCTTCAAAGACCTTTTAGGACGTGCATTTTAACATATTAATACATTATTTTTCTGTAACTGGGGCTCGTCTTTAGGCCCCAGTTACCAAGGAATTTCAGCTAGCTGCATAACAGAGCTTACCAAGTCTTCTAAGAACCAGCAGCTGCTGTTCCCTTCCTGCATCCAGGAATCACATGACTGCTGGGTCAGGAGGATGAAGCACTGTCAGTGCTTCCTAATCTATATACACCAGTGCTGGTGTAGCACCATGTATACAAAAATTAAAAAAGGAAAAATGGATGTAATAAACCAGGTTTATATTCTCTGTGGGGAGTCTGGCTGTGCTTGACAGCCAGCTGCGTGCACCCACAAATACACAATCTTGTGCAAGCTTCTTACACTGCAGTGACATTTTATACCGTCATTGCATGAAGTGGAGGCCGGATGATTATAGTCTATAGGCAGTCCTGAATAGTTAGAGAGGATCTGTTTGTTCAAACTATTTTAGTTAAATACCTTCCAAGAATCTCTGAACTTCCCGATTTATGCCACTGTTTTCTGTTTTGCTCCATTGAAGAGATATCCATATTAATTGCTATTGGAAGACATGTGAAATCTCTGCTTGCAGATCAACTGTGCATTACTTCAGAGTCTTTTCTGGTGCCGTGCGCTTTCATCCTTCCCTCCCAGAATCTGCTAATTGCATCTCTGCAGCAGATCTAGAAGTCTCAGACACTGCTGAGCTGTGATTGGCACCTTTTGCGGGAGAGAGGGGTGAAGGTGCACTCCCCCAGAAAAGACAGAAACACCCAGTTGGTCTGCAAGTGGAGACTTCACATATTGTCTCACAAAGCAAAAAATAGTGAATATCTCTGCAACAGAGTGACACTAAGCAAAATGGAAAAAAGTGGTAGAGTTCAGGGGAACTCAGCGATTTTTAGAAGGTATTTAACTCCCTTATTTTGAGTAAGTTATTTACTTCTTTAATAGTGTTGTAAGCGCTACACAGGATGAAGTATTTGGAAATGTTATTCTTGCAATGGCTATGCATGAAAAATTTTGTTTTGTCACCTATGTTTTTTGTCTCCAGATGTATTTATACTTGCTATATATTGCAGAACAACCTAAAATGAAAACAGTTTGCATACTTTTACCATGCATTGTACTGTAGTGTAGACCATACGTTTTCACTTTCCATATATTGTAGTGTACACTGATACTTAGCCCCCTATCCGTGTAGTGCAGATATAGGTTGCTTAGACTTCCCTAACATTGTAGTGTAGACTGATATGACCATAGTTTGCTGACTCTTTCCATTCATTGTAGTGTCCACACTTTGCCTAGACTTCCCATTCATTGTAGTGTCCATATTTTGTGTGGACTTCCTGTTCACTGTAGCGTCTACATTTTGCGTAGGCTTCCCGTTCATTGTAGTGTCAACACTATGCGTAGTGTTCCCGTTTATTGTAGTGTCCACACTTTGTGTAGACTTCTCATTCATTGTAGTGTGCACACTATGCGCAGACTTCCCGTTCATTGTAGTGTCCACACTATGCGTAGACTTCCCGTTCATTGCAGTGTCCATACTATGCGTAGACTTCCCGTTCATTGTAGTGTCCACACTTTGTGTAGTCTTCCCGTTCATTGCAGTGTCCATACTTTGTGTAGACTTCCCGTTCATTGTAGTGTCCATACTTTGTGTAGACTTCCCATTCATTCTAGTGTCCACACTTTGTGTAGTCTTCCCGTTCATTGTAGTGTCCACACTATGCGTAGTCTTCCCGTTCATTGTAGTGTCCACACTTTGTGTAGACTTCCCGTTTATTGTAGCGTGCACACTTTGTGTAGTCTTCCCGTTCATTGTAGTGTCCACACTATGCGTAGTCTTCCCGTTCATTGTAGTGTCCACACTTTGTGTAGACTTCCCGTTTATTGTAGTGTGCACACTTTGTGTAGTCTTCCCGTTCATTGTAGTGTCCACACTATGCGTAGTCTTCCCGTTCATTGTAGTGTCCACACTTTGTGTAGACTTCCCGTTTATTGTAGCGTGCACACTTTGTGTAGTCTTCCCGTTCATTGTAGTGTCCACACTATGCGTAGTCTTCCCGTTCATTGTAGTGTCCACACTTTGTGTAGTCTTCCCGTTCATTGTAGTGTCCACACTATGCGTAGTCTTCCCGTTCATTGTAGTGTCCACACTATGCGTAGTCTTCCCGTTCATTGTAGTGTCCACACTATGCGTAGTCTTCCCGTTCATTGTAGTGTCCACACTTTGTGTAGTCTTACCGTTCATTGTAGTGTCCACACTTTGTGTAGTCTTCCCGTTCATTGCAGTGTCCATACTATGCGTAGACTTCCCGTTCATTGTAGTGTCCACACTATGTGTAGTCTTCCCGTTCATTGTAGTGTCCACACTTTGTGTAGTCTTCCCGTTCATTGTAGTGTCCACACTTTGTGTAGTCTTCCCGTTCATTGTAGTGTCCACACTATGCGTAGTCTTCCCGTTCATTGTAGTGTCCACACTATGCGTAGTCTTCCCGTTCATTGTAGTGTCCACACTTTGTGTAGACTTCCCATTTATTGTAGCGTGCACACTTTGTGTAGACTTCTCATTCATTGTAGTGTCCACATTATGCGTAGTCTTCCCGTTCATTGTTGTGAAATGTTACAGTAAGTTAAATATTACTCACCTCATCGGTTGCTTATGATTTCCTGCCTGCATTAGTGCAAAGGTGATAATTCTGGACTGCAAAACGTCTTTCATCTTATTCAGCTCATAGGATTCTCCAAAACTCTTGACCGTTCCTTGTGACCCATCATACTTTTGGGGATGCGGCTTCCAAGTATTAGACGCCTTTTGGAAGGACTTCTGTTCCACTCCAGGTAAACGCTCTTCATTGAATTCCTCTTGCGCAGTTACTGATCCCGGTGTGAGAAATGCTGAACAAAAGGAGATGGTGGCTTGGGTTTGTGTAAATATATAGCTTTCAGGATTGTGTGTATCATAGTCTCAAATCATCCAGTCATCTGGAGCGATCAGCATGTCGCGCGTGTTAGGACTTCTGGGCATCGCCAGGGTGAAGGCTTATGTACCGTTCTTTAATGGTAAAGTAAAAAGGTATGGTCCCTGCCATGGGATTTTTGTGTGTTGCTGTATACAGTATGTGTGTGAAATACATTGTGTTGCTGTGGTGTCTAACCTGTGTCTCTCCAGTTGTTAGCTACAACTCTAAGCCACTCGGAAAGCCATGGTTCCCACAGATGATCAAATTATAGCAACTCTTACTTTCAGGTCTTTATGGGGTTTTAACCTCCAAAGTATAAAGAAATGCTGACTTACAGAAGGGGTGCACATCCAGGGGCCACCTACAGCCCAAGATGCCCCTCTGTGCAGCCCTCAACTCTTTGCTCACAGCCATGACTGTGTCTGGTCACATGTATTTTCCATGACATGGAGAAGACCAGTGGTGCGTATAACCATAGGGATAGGTATTTATGAATGGGGTGCCGTTTGGTCATTTTCCATATTTTTGACAGAATGGGGAGTCCTCACTCCTGTAGCATAAGATGATGTGAAGAAATGGCCTTGCAGAATCTAACTTTATTCATTGTTGTCTATTGGAGAAGGGAAACTTTAGGCTGCTTCAGTATCTGCATAAACAACAATGGAGAGAGCTGAATGCACGGTCTCCCTCTTTCTGGGCTGTAAACCCATGAGAATGGAACATCTACCTTCCCAATAGGTGGGAGCCCTAAAAATGCACCGATTAGATATGTGGCACAAACGGGCGTTGGTGCAGCAGCCAGATGGAGCACATGGAACACGGAAATGTAGGATGCAAACTAGAAGTTTAATAAAGTCCTAGAAACCACAGACAGATGGCAGAGTTACTGAACACCTCTGACAGATAGCAGAGTTACTGAAGTACAGTACGTTGGCAAACAGGAAGCATCATGGAGCCGCAAACAGGTAGCAGACAAAACTCCGGAGTAACAAGAAAGTTTGTTTCCATGGAAGCTGCATGCAGTCAGGAAGACGTCCTGAAAACCACAGGCGGACTCGTAGAAAAGGCCCTAGAAGACCAGGGACAAGTAGCAGACAGGACTCTGGAGAAAGTAGAAAGTCTGAATACCTTGGAAGCTGCAGACAGCTAGGGAGACGTTCTGGATACTGCTGGTAGGTTGATGCTGGAAACTGCAGGCAGGTAGATAGCAATGCTGGAAATCGCAGGGAAGTGGGTGAAGTCCTCCACAGACAGGTAGAAAGGTGACTGAAAACCACAGACAACTAAAGAGAGCTACTACTAGTCTTGGAGCAATACCAAGACTCAGATGTGTCTCTAGAGATCATTTATTTAGGCCTTGGAAATACAACACAGGGATCACGCCATGCTATTTGCAAAGCCCGACATGGAAGACCAGAATATCAAACGGACCGGGGCATGTGCGTAGCAGAAGCCACTGTTGGGGATCCATCACGAGTATCTATTTAAAGGGAACCTGTCACCAACTTTGTCATATAACCACTAAAACGATCACCTTAGGCATCATTTACGTCAGTCAAAGAAGTAGGACGGTGAGCAGCAGCCAGCGGAGGGATGGAGAGACCCAAAACCCACCAGATCGGACTGACCCGATTTCCATACAGCACGGGAGAACTTAAAAGGCTTGGGGGGGGGGGGGGTACAAGGAGATTCGAGGTTATATAAGCATTTATGGAACGCAGCACAGGTGCTGAATATAGGGTTAGTTTTATTTGATATATGACAAAACTGGTGCCATGTTCCCTTTAACGTTCACTTCAGGAGCTTTCATGCCTGATGTGAATATTACAGTTACATATTTTTCCATAAGGAATTTATATAATTTCTGGTTTATAACGCTGGAAAACAGTTTAGCGATAAAAGGGACAGGCGCCTTCTCTCTTCCCATAATTAAGAATCTCTGCATGCTCCTAAGGTCAGGACAGGAGATTTCCGGTAGTCTAGCTTACTTGCATTTCAGTTTTGAGACATAGGATTAAAGGGGTTCTCTGATTTTGGAAAATCTGATTCCCCCCCAGCTGCAACTTCGCAAAGTAAGCCTTACTCACCCTCCCCAGGTCCATGCTCTTGTTTCTGGTACCTGTTAATGTCTGCAGCTTTAACGACAGTACTGCAGCCAGTAACTGAGCTCACTGATCGGCTGCAGCCCTGTCTATGTGACGTCAGTGCTGCAGACAATCAGACACAAGAAACCGTGGCAGACACTTGGGACCTGAGGTGGGTGAGTAATGTACAGTTGAATTGTTGCAGCCATGGGTCAAGGGTTTTCTGAAACCGGGGCAAGCATTTGAGTGATAAACCTCTTTGTGGGTTAAGTGATTATTGCATAGGATAGATTTTATAGCTGCTTCTTATGGTTTTACTATTTGTTATATTAATAATATGAAAATGGTTGGATATAGCATGTATTCGATTATTGAATTCATGTTGTGCCACAGGACAGTTCAGCGAGTTTCTCTACACCTGCTCAGCGTCGCCGTGTCCTATCGCGATGGACAGCCTGGATCCACCGCTCAGGACTCCTACTAGTCCCACAGTCTGTCCTCTTTAGGTCCGTATCTTCAGCGTTTATCAAACTCGGGGTTTCTCATGACACGTCGTCCTATCCAAGGACCACTTTAAGATAAAAGGCAACTCTGCCTATTCTGTCAGTTCCTAGTCGCGCTATCTCATTGTCCCTTTGTCTCCTTTACTGTAGCTCACCCAAACATCAGCACTGCACACCTGTCACTTCTTCATACTCTACCTTCTCTGACTAACTTCAGGAAGCCGGTCACTTGCCCTAGCCCTAAACCCTCCCACTGTGGGCTGGTCCCAAGACTAATGTTCTCCCTGACCCTGCAGTCTGTTGCCCTTTCACCTACATACTATGCAAACACTCCATTATGTCCTAACCTATGTCTTTCTTGCATCACATCTCTATGGGTTATAATACCTTCCATTATCACATTACATCAGCAAATATCCGACACTTCACATGACACGAGATGTACCCAAGACACAGGACATTTTTCAGATTACACAGCGGTGATGTCTCCATGGGGGGGGAGCAGGGCAATATGTCCATCTCCTTACATTTCACAATAAGATATATGAAGGGAATGACATACGGACCCTAGAGGTAAGGGGGCCACTGCCATCTGCAAAGTAGGTGGAATTGCACATTAGGATGTTATTGGACTGCCAAGGGCCCATATATTCCTGCACAGGGGCCTCTTCTGTCTGTGTCCGCCACTGGATATATGGTTAGATGAGTCCAGTGACTCAATGGTGCACTGCAAAGTATATTCCACAGAAAGTCCTTGGATCCTCAGTCAGTGACTCTCATAATAGTCTGTTTGCTTCTCCATATTAAGAAAATGTTCCCAGCTTGTTGGTGTAGGTCGCTCCCCAGCTTGTTGGTGTAGGTCGCTCCCCAGCTTGTTGGTGTAGGTTGCTCCCCAGCTTGTTGGTGTAGGTCGCTCCCCAGCTTGTTGGTGTAGGTCGCTCCCCAGCTTGTTGGTGTAGGTCGCTCCCCAGCTTGTTGGTGTAGGTCGCTCCCCAGCTTGTTGGTGTAGGTCGCTCCCCAGCTTGTTGGTGTAGGTCGCTCCCCAGCTTGTTGGTGTAGGTCGCTCCCCAGCTTGTTGGTGTAGGTCGCTCCCCAGCTTGTTGGTGTAGGTCGCTCCCCAGCTTGTTGGTGTAGGTCGCTCCCCAGCTTGTTGGTGTAGGTCGCTCCCCAGCTTGTTGGTGTAGGTCGCTCCCCAGCTTGTTGGTGTAGGTCGCTCCCCAGCTTGTTGGTGTAGGTCGCTCCCCAGCTTGTTGGTGTAGGTCGCTCCCCAGCTTGTTGGTGTAGGTCGCTCCCCAGCTTGTTGGTGTAGGTCGCTCCCCAGCTTGTTGGTGTAGGTCGCTCCCCAGCTTGTTGGTGTAGGTCGCTCCCCAGCTTGTTGGTGTAGGTCGCTCCCCAGCTTGTTGGTGTAGGTCGCTCCCCAGCTTGTTGGTGTAGGTTGCTCCCCAGCTTGTTGGTGTAGGTCGCTCCCCAGCTTGTTGGTGTAGGTCGCACCCCAGCTTGTTGGTGTAGGTCGCTCCCCAGCTTGTTGGTGTAGGTCGCGCCCCAGCTTGTTGGTGTAGGTTGCTCCCCCTCCTGCTGTCTGAAGGTGAGAAAAATCCCATGGATACATGACAGAGAACAAATGAGGGTGGGGTGGGGATAAATATCTGAGAAAATTCAGGCTTTACTTGTACGGCGCTCAAAAAATGTCAGATGGGAACCCCACTAAGAATACTGAATGATTAAAGGGGTTGTCCACCTTTTTTTTTTTTTTAATCTAAAAAGACAGATAAGAGTTGCAATCTGAATGAGCTCACTGACAAATACTCAGTTAACTCATTCTGCAGCTAGCAATACACAGCCAGACATCCATGTCTACATGAGACGGGAAAGACAGAATAAGCAAACTTTGGCCACAGAACAGGTTGAGCAGCAAAAGATCATTCCATAACTCTGCTGCATCACAGATGACCCCATTCACCTGCATTTATGCATCACCAGTGTAGAATGGTCTTTGGCACAGTGACCTGGGTCATTGCCAAAGTCATCGTTCCGCCTCCGTTTTCAATAAAACTATTCCCTTAGCTTCTTCTTGTATTGATTTTATTTTAATTATAAATTTCCCATTCTTGGATTTCAATAAAAAAAAAATTGAAAATAAATGACGAATTATGAATCCGGCCTAGATGATTGTAAAATATCCAGATGACTAAGTGTTAATAATCCTGTAAATCAGGTAGTGATGGCGGTATTACACCTCTGTTGTCCAACGATGTGGAAACTAATCATACGTTAGTTTACCTATTTGACCACCTAATTCCAGGTGATTGTTGATCTGAATGTTTGCACCCGTTAAAATAAAAACACTTCTGCTCCCCTCCTGCACTGTTCCAGCGGTGTCGGCACTCGCGTTCCCGGGGCTCATATGAGGTTATGTTGCGTAAACCCTGCGTCCAATCAGCGCTGGCGTCACTGTCCTCGCCTGTGGCTTGCCCGCTCTATGGGCTTTTCAATCATTTTGAGCTGCAATACCTTCCACAGCCAGTAAACTAAAGTGGCACTGCTCTTTAAAAAAACAAACAAACAAAAATTCATTATTTTGTGTTTTTGTTTGTTTTTCATTTGCACTTTTTATTCTCTTAATTTGCGCGTTTCTTTAACCCCTTAGTGACAGAGCCAATTTGGTACTTAATGACCAGGCCAATTTTTGCAATTCTGACCACTGTCACTTTATGAGGTTATAACTCTGGAACGCTTCAACGGATCCCGCTGATTCTGAGATTGTGTTTTCGTGACATATTGTACTTCATGTTAGTGGTAACATTTCTTCGATATTACTTGCGATTATTTATGAAAAAAACGGAAATATGGCGAAAATTTTTAAAATTTTGCAATTTTCAAACTTTGTATTTTTATGCCCTTAAATCAGAGAGATATGTCATGAAAAATAGTTAAAAATAACATTTCCCACATGTCTACTTTACATCAGCACAATTTTGGAAACAAAATTTTTTTTTGTTAGGGAGTTATAAGGGTTAAAAGTTGACCAGCAATTTCTCATTTTTACAACACCATTTTTTTTTTAGGGACCACATCACATTTGAAGTCATTTTGAGGGGTCTATATGATAGAAAATAATGAAGTGTGACACCATTCTAAAAACTACACCCCTCAAGGTTCTCAAAACCACATTCAAGAAGTTTATTAACCCTTTACGTGCTTCACAGGAACTGAAACAATGTGTAAGGAAAAAATGAACATTTAACTTTTTTTTGCAAACATCTTAATTCAGAACCATTTTTTTTATTTTCACAAGTGTAAAAACAGAAATGTAACCATAAATTTTGTTATGCAATTTCTCCTGAATACGCCAATACCCCATATGTGGGGGTAAACCACTGTTAGGGCGCACCGCAGAACTTAGAAGTGAAGGAGCGCCGTTTGACTTTTTCAATGCAGAATTGGCTGGAATTGAGATCGGACACCATGTCACATTTAGAGAGCCCCTGATGTACCTAAACAGTGGAAACTCCCCACAAGTGACACCATTTTGGAAACTAGACCCCTTAAGGAACTTATCTAGATGTGTGGTGAGCACTTTGAACCCCCAAGTGCTTCACAGAAGTTTATAACGTAGAGCCGTGAAAATAAAAAATCGCTTTTGTTTACACAAAAATGATCTTTTCGCCCACAAATTCTTATTTTCACAAGGGTAACAGGAGAAATTAGACCACAAAAGTTGTTGTGCAATTTCTCCTGAGTACGTCGATACCCAATATGTGGGGGTAAACCACTGTTTGGGCGCACCGCAGAGCTTGGAAGAGGAAAGAGTGCCGTTTTACTTTTTCAATGTTGAATTGGCTGGAATTGAGATCGGACGCCATGTCGCGTTTGGAGAGCCCCTGATGTGCCTAAACAGTAGAAATCCCCCACAAGTGACCCCATTTTGGAAACTAGACCCCCCATGGAACTTATCTAGATGTGTGGTGAGAACCTTGAATGCCCAAGTGCTTCACAGAAGTTTATAATGCAGAGCCGTGAAAATAAAAAATATTTTTTTTTCCACAAAAAAGATATTGTAGCCCCCAAGTTTTTATTTTCACAAGGGTAACAGGAGAAATTGGACTGCAATAGTTGTTGTCCAATTGATCCCGAGTACGCTGATGTTCCATATGTGGGGGTAAACCACTGTTTGGGCGCACGGCAGAGCTCGGAAGGGAAGGAGAGCCTTTTTGGAATGCAGACTTTGATAGAATGTTCTGTGGGCATTATGTTGCGATTGCAGAGCCCCTGATGTACCTAAACTGTAGTAACCCCCCACAAGTGACCCCATTTTGGAAACTAGACCCCCCAAGGAACTTATCTAGATGTGTGGTGAGAACTTTGAATGCCCAAGTGCTTCACAGAAGTTTAGAATGCAGAGTCGTGAAAATAAAAAATATTTTTTTTTTCACAAAAAAGATTTTGTAGCCCCCAAGTTTTTATTTTCACAAGGGTAACAAGAGAAATTGGACCCCAGAAGTTGTTGTCCAATTTATCTCGAGTACGCTGATGCCCCATATGTGGGGGTAACCCACTGTTTGGGCGCACGGCAGAGCTCAGAAGGGAGGGAGCACCATTTGACTTTTTGAGCGCAAAATTGGCTGTCGTGTTTGGAGACCCCCTGATGTACCTAAACAGTGGAAACCCCCCAATTCTAGCTCCAACCCTAACCCCAAAACACCCCTAACCCTAATCCCAACCTCATCCATAATCCTAATCACTAACCCTAACCATAATCACAACCCTTACCCCAAAACAACCCTAATGTCAACCCTAACCATAACCCTAATCAAAACCCTAAATCCAACACACCCCTAATCCTAATCTCAACCCTAACCTCAAACCTAACCCTAATCCCAATACACCCCTAATCACAACCCTAACCTTAACCCTAATCCCAAACCTAACCCTAATCCCAAGCGTAACCCTAATGCCAACCCTAACCCTAATACCAACCCTAATCCAAACCCTAACCCTAATCCCAGTTCTAACCCTAACTTTAGCCCCAACCCTAGCCCTAACTTTAGCCCCAACCCTAACCCTAGCCCTAGGGCTACTTTCACACTTGCGTCGTTTGGCATTCCGTCGCAATCCGTCGTTTTGGACAAGAAATGGATCCTGCAAATGTGCCCGCAGGATGCGTTTTTTGCCCATAGACTTGTATTGCCGATGGATCGTGACGGATGGCCACACGTCGCGTCCGTCGTGCACTGGATCAGTTGTGTTTTGGCGGAGCGTCGGCACAAAAAAAGTTCAATTAAACGTTTTTTTGTACGTCGCATCAGCCATTTCTGACCGCGCATGCGTGGCCGTAACTCCGCCCCCTCCTCCCCAGGACATAGATTGGGCAACGGATGTGTTGAAAAACTACAGCTGCTGCCCACGTTGTGCACAATTTTCACAACGTGCGTCGGTATGTCGGGCCGACGCATTGCGACGGCCCCGTACCGACGTAAGTGTGAAAGAAGCCTAACCCTAAGTTTAGCCCCAACCCTAACCCTAAATTTAGCCCCAACCCTACCCCTACCCCTAGCCCTACCCCTAGCCCTACCCCTAACCCTACCCCTAACCCTACCCCTACCCCTACCCCTAACCCTACCCCTAACCCTAATTTTAGCCCCAACTGCTGTTCTCCTGCCGGCCGGCAGATGGAGACAGATGGCGGGCGCACTGGGCATGCGTCCGCCATGTTCTGCTGCCGGCGGCCAGGAGGAGCAGCAAGAGGATCCAGGGACCTAGGTGAGTATGCTAGGGTCCCCGAATCCCCCTATTTCTCTGTCCTCTGATGTGCGATCACATCAGAGGACAGAGAATTACACTTTACTTTTTTTTTTTTTTTTTGCGGTCGCCGGTAAACAGTTAATTACCGGCGATCGCAAAACAGGGGTCGGTAATACCGACCCCGATCATGCTCTTTGGGGTCTCGGCTACCCCCGGCAGCCGAGACCCCAAAGATTCTCCCGGTGCCGGCCGGCGGGCGCACTGCGCATGCGCCCGCCATTTTGAAGATGGCGGCGCCCACCGGGAGACACGAGGAGCATCGGGGGAGCTAGGTGAGTATTGGGGGGCCACCTGGGACCCCTTTTCTCTGTCCTCCGATGTGCGATCACATCGGAGGACAGAGAAATTAAAAAGAGATCGCTTTTTTTTTTTTTTTTGCGATCGCCGGTAAACGGTTAATTACCGGCGATCGCAAATGCGGGGTGGGTTAAAAACCCCCCGAATCATGTTCTCTGGGGTCTCGGCTACCCTCGGCAGCCAAGACCCCGGAGAAAATCGGCCTCTGGGGGGCGCTATGGACTTTTTCCACAGCGCCGTTAATTAACGGCGCTGTGGTTTAAGTACCCTTAGCGGCCGCCGTTAAAAGGCGTATCGGCGGTCGCTAAGGGGTTAAGGCCATTTTACATGTTTGTTTTTTTGTGTTTTTATGTTTGTTATTGTGTGTTTATGTTTTGGGTTATTCTTCAATTGCGATTTTTATTTAATTTTTTTTTTTAAAGTCACATTTCTTGTGTGCAAATGTGCTCCAGTCTTCCCCCTGGGGTGATTCTAGATACAGATGTTTATTAATCCCATAATCCAAAGTTTAGTAGGCAATTAAATAGCACTTCAGTCATAGATGCTTACATGAGTTACCTAATAAGGTATGAAGTGACGCATAAGGAGGTGAATAAATTTTTTTTTTCTTTATTGAAACAATATTTTAAAAAGACGGGAAGATGGAAAAATGCTCTACATGTGCAGACATATTTTATAAGAAAAAAATCTTTAAAAAATTCTATCTTTTGTGTCACACCCTGACTTTTTTGGAGGTCCCATTTTTTTTCCATCTTCCCATCTTTTAACGTTGTTTGATTTTAAAATATTGTTTCAATAAAGAAAATTTTTTTTTATTCACCTCCTTATGCGTCACTTCATACCTTATTAGGTAACTCATGTAAGCATGCAAATGTTTATGCAAATTTGTATAATTTATTAGAAAATGTGAATTTAAAAACTCTCAAAGGTAATCTGTCACCAGGTTTTTGCAACCTAATCTGAGAGCAGCATAATGTAGGGGCAGAAACCCTGATTCCAGTGATGTCACTTACTGGGCTGCTTGTTGTAATTTGGTTTAAAATCATTTTTTTTATTAGCGGGAGATTATCACTTGAGGACTAGTAAACCTGCTGCCATGTAGTCCTCCATATTCATGAGCTCTGTCTAACCCCGCCCCATCACTGATTGGCTGCTTCCTGCCTATGCACAGTGCACACATAAAGCAGCCAATCAGTGGTGTGGGTGGGGTTATACAGGGCTCAGTATTCTGAGAACTTCTGGATGTGCAGCAGATAAAACAGGGATTTTATTACAACTGCAGCAAGCAGCTCAGTAAGTGGCACACCGCTGGAATCAGGGTTTTTGCCCCTACATTATGTTGTTCTCAGATGGGGTAGCAAAAAACCTGGTGACAGATTCAATTTAAAGGTAAAAAGAACAAAAACGGGACAAAAAAAAAAAGTCATAAATGATGACTCCGACTCTTACCCTTTTGTGCGTTAGTAGCACAGGATACAGTATGCTGTATATGAATAATGCAGACTTTTTCTGATAATAGAAGCTGATCCAAAATAGCAAATTCATGGTCATGCTGTTTCTATTCTTGTAACAAAAAAAAAAAAAGAATACAGGAAGACGTCTCGATCCGTCACGCTGATAATTTGGCTACTGAGTTGCCATGGTAACAGTGGGTGCGATGCTATTGGCTGCGCTGTCGCCCTGGTTTGCAGGTTGCGCCCCCCCCCCCCCCACCATTCATGTCCTGCACATGTGGTCACCAGCACAGTGACATCACGCTGACATCACAGGTACATACATATTCACAATGGGCAGGAGACCTCATTCATCCCCTGTCCGGGCTGCCCGCATGTTGCCTCCCCACCCTGTGCAGATGGAAGAGGTCCTTGCCAGGTAGTGTGCGGAGCCTCGGCTGCTGTCCTGTCTGTGTGGTCATTGCATGGTGTATGGGCTGAGGATGCTGGGAGGATTACTTCTTTGATAGTTAGACAGCTACAGGTTATTAAAGGCAATGTCGGCTTTTTGCATTCCATTTTTCGTTAGGAGGGTCCTCATAAAAAGGCTGATTACATAGTGAGGACCCCCACAGATCAGCAATCCTTAACCCCTTAGTGACAGGGTCATATTATTTAAACCTTACCAGTGTCACTTTATGAAGTAATAACTCTGGAACACTTCAACATATCACATTGATTTTGAGCCGTTTTTTCGTGACACATTGTACTTTATGATAATGGTAAATTTATGTTGTTATTTTCTGTGTTTTATTTATAAAAATATCAGAAACCTTACAAAAATTTTAAAAAAATGTGTTAATTTCAAACTTTGAATGATTCACTTTAATCCAGATAAGTCATACCACACAAAAATATTAATAAATAACATTTCCATCATGTCTGCTTTACATCGGCACCATTTGTAAAATGTTTTTATTTTGTTAGCATTTTAAAATCGTAGCAGTAATTTTTCATTTTTTTTCAAGGAATATGTACAAAACTCTCTTTTTTTTATTTTATGGACCTATTAAGTTTTGAAGTGACTTTGGGGGTCCTATATATTGGCACCCCCTAAAAGTGATAGCATTTTAAAAACTGCACCCCCTCAACATATTCAAAATTGCTCTCTGGTAGTTTATTAACCCCTCAGGTGCTTTTCAGGAATGAATGCAAAGTGGCATAACAAAAATAAAGAAATTTATTTTTTACCATCTAGATGCTGATAATTTCTGAACAGACCGCCATATAGTGTGTCCGTAAAGTCATGGTGCACTTTTGACCAGTCACTGGGAAGCAACAAAAAAAACTATAGAAATGTGAAATCTGCTCCAAATAAAAGAAAAACTCTCCCAGATTCATGCCTATTCAGTGCAGTTTGATGTGGGCTCCATTTGTTGCACTACAAAAACGATAGTGAAGTTCTTGCCACACACGGGTAAGGACGTCTGTTGTAACAGTGAATAACGTCTGTGATTATCTGTTTTAAGTCATTAATGTCGTTGATACGTTCAGTGTACACATGTTGCTTCACGTAACCCCAAAAGTAAAAGTCTAAGGGCATCAGATTCGGGGATCATGGTGCCCATGGCATGACAGAACCCATGCCTATCCACCGCCGGGGGAATGTTCTATCCAGAAACTCACGAACAATGGTGGCGTAGTGTGGAGGAACGCCGTCCGGTTGAAAGATGACACCTTCTGGAAATTGTGGCCCTGCATACGATTCAATCATGTCAAGATACGCGTTTGCCGTCACAGACCGCTCCGCGAAAAGAAAATGGGACTATCCCCTTATCATGCATCAGGCCACACCACACGTTCACTTTAGGGGTGTTACGTTCGTACTTATCGTAGGCATGGAGGATGTTCAGCAGCCCATATTCGGACGTTATGGTGATGAACATGTCCACAGATGTGGAAGGTCGCCCCATCGCTAAACACAATCTTCTGCAAAAATCTTGCATCATTGTCGATCTCATGAAACATATCGGTAGCAAATGGGCATCATTTGGGTCTATCCGCCGGTTTGATAGCGTGCAACAGCCGCAATTTGTACCCCCGTAAAACAGACGTTTCTTTAACACCTTATGAACTGTAGTCTTGCTTTGGTGTAATTGTCGAGCACACTCATTTTTTTAGGGCTCCTTAGGTAGCTATCCCGTATAGCCTCTACAGACTCGTCACTGACTGATGGCCTACCAGAACGGGGCTTCTACACCAAACTGCCGGTTTCCTTCAACTGCTTATCCCGCCGAGTAATGTTATTCCTATGTGGTGGCGCTTCGTTATAAACGCGCCGATATTCACGTAGCACTTTGGTCACGGATTCGAATTTAGCGAGCCACAGAACACACTGAACTTTCCTCTGTATCGTCCACATCTCGACTGGCATGGAAACCCACAGAGCTGGCATAAGCTTGTGGGTGCATGATGTCACAGACCTGGCAGTGTATTAATCGGAGTTCAGTTTATCAGGGGTTAATCTAAGTGGGGGCTCAGCAACAGCTTAAATGAGTTTGTGTTGTTTGATTGGTTCTTGTTATCGCTCCTCGTGAACAGGTCTGATATGGTTGGGCCAGAGAAAGGGCGCCAAAATGTAAGCTATAAATACATCCTGTGACTGGTCAAAAGTGCACCATGACTTTACGGACACACTGTAGTTGACAATTCATGGCCAAATAACAGCCGTAAAGTCTGCCATTGCAAACATCAAGACCACGCAATCAAGGTCTCAGGGTGCCGATGGGGATAAAGAGGAAGCCCCCAGAGTGTTAACCATTTAGATGCTGTAGTCATTATTGACAGCAGTAATTAAGGGGTTAAACGGCAATAGTCGGTACCAACACTGATTGTGGCTGATGCAGCAAGTTGTCAGCTATAATGTACAGCCGACAGCTGCTGGATTGTCACCGGTACGTGGATGCTAGTCTCTTCTTATATCGCGGGTCAGTAAAAAGATGTATTGGTGGTCACTGAGGTTAAGTTTTACCTACAGCGCCACCACAGGAACGTGGAGGAATTGCAGATGGCCTGCATGTAAGGCTGGGATCACATTTGTATTGTGCAGAATTCGTCAATGGATTGTCCCCCAACAGATCCCAATGACTTATGTCGAGGTCCACTGGGTTCTACCGAGGTGTCTGTCACTTACACAGGGAACAGAAAAAAAATCTTGAGACTGTAAGGGTGTGTGCAGGCGGCTGGTTTGGGCCCTGCATTCCTGCTCGCGCCTACCCAGTGAAACTGGGTACATTTGTGTGTGTTATTTTAGTGTTGATTAATGTCATGTCTTTAAGTGCTAATGTCTTATGTTTTGCTTACATAAGTACGGTATACCTCTTGTGGTCGGGACCAGTTAGTAATCTAGTGTGTAGTATAGTATGGGGCTATGTTGTGCTTGGGACAGTAGAGGGCGCTATGGAATTAGAAAGTAACATGTTAGATTTAGACTGAGATTAGGTAGAAACCGTTAAATAGTTCAGCCAATATGGGGGGCAAGTGGGAGGAGCTAGAGCTGTGTGAGGAGAATTGTTCTAGAAGAAAGTGACAGCTGTGACTGAAAGCTGAACAGAGCAACAGTGTAGAGTTGAGAGAGCGAGACAGCCTGGAAGAATCAGTGGCTAGTCTGTGGGTTACCTCCCGTGACATCCGGGACTTACGTTCCAAACAGGAATTGCAGAGGCAACCTGAATTTTCGCCCAAGATGGGGAAAGTGGACGGGCAGTACTCAGTATCAGCTAGCTGGATGGCTCAGGAAGCCGCGGGCCTGAGAGCCATGGTGCAGGAAGAAAAGCTGAGGGAGCAGACCAGGGAATACACAGGAGATGGATTACTCATGTATTGGGAAAATGGATGGACTGTAAGGCTATGTGCACACGTTCAGGAATTCATGCAGAAAATTCCTGTGAAAAAACGGACATTTTCTGCAAGAATTCCGCAAGAAAACCGCATGCGTTTTTGCCGCGGTTTTGACACGTTTTTGCCGCCTTTTTTTCCGGACACTTCCCAATGCATTTTGTAGTGGGAAATCCGCAAAAAAAACGCAAAATTAATGAACATGCTGCGTTTTTTACCGTGATGCGTTTTTTTCGCGGAAAAAAACGCATCATGTGCACAAAACATGCGGAATTCATTCTAAATGATGGGATGCTTATTGTATGCGTGGTTTTTTTTGCGGTTTTATAGCGTTTTTAACGGGGAAAAACCGCGAAAAAACCGCAACGTGTGCACACAGCCTAACTGTCATGAAGAGGCCCGAGTTCAGTAAAGTTTCATTGGAAAAGAACAAGGACTCTGATTATATTTGTGTCAGGACTGGAGCTCTGTATCCTGAAGGGATTTCTGACCCACAGGTGGGTGAGATACTTGACACACACAGCGTGTGATGGAAATACAGCAGCCCCTCGGCACGACTACCACCCTGGGCCCCGTTACAAAGACCGCTGCATTAATAAAGTGTCCATCTTGAGGTGTAGTGCGTGTGTCAAGTCCCCTCATTAGTTTCCACGCTGTAAAATGGCTGTTGGCTCCCAATCTACCTAGTGAAGAGAGAATCCAGCACTCATCCGATGAGTGTCGCATTCTTTATTCACTGAGTATATCATAGAATGGTAGAATGGAAGGGACCTCCTGGGTCATCATGTCCGACCCCTGCTCAATGCAGGATTCACTAACCCATCTCCGACAGATGTCTGTCCAGCTTCTGTTTGAAGACTTCTATTGAAGGAGAACTCGCCACCTCCCGTGGCCGCCCTTTCCACTCATTGATCATCCTCACTGTCAAAGTTTTTTTTCTAATATCTAATCTGTATCTTCTCCTTTTCAGTTTCATTCCATTGCTTCTCGTGTTTCCATGTGCAAATGAGAATAATGATGATCTCTCTACACTGTGACATCCCTTCAGATATTAGTAGACCGCTATTAAGTCTCCTCTTAGTCTTCTTTTTTGCAAGCTAAACATTCCCAAATCCTGTAATTGTTCCTCATAGGGCACACATTGCAGTGCACTCACCATCCTGGTGAGTGGTATCCTATTCTGTATGGAGTGGTATTCTACCCGTGCACAGTATTTTTATACAGAGCGATGTACATCCTACCTATATATTACCCCACATTACCAACCACGCTATATAATTGACCCGTATTAGTTCCCACGCTGTAGAGTGACTCCCCCATTAGCTCTTACGCTGTCCCACATTATATCCCAAGCTGTAAAAGGCCCCCAGCACTTGCTTGCGCACTGTATAATTGCCCCACATTATCTCCCACTATGTATGTTGGCCCCCATTAGTCCACAAACTGTATAATTGCCCACAGTAACTCCAATGCTGTATAATGGCCCCAAATTTGCACACTGGGTATAAATGTCCTAACCTTAGTTCCCACGCTGTATAATTGATCCCACAATGTATAAGGGGCCCCCACAGTAGTTAATACAATGTATGAGGGGGCCCCCATACCCTGATACCACCACAGTTGCACCACAAGTTTTGAACAAAATAAAAAGCATCATATACTCGCCTAATCCACAATCCTGACGAGTCCTCCAGAAAAACTCATGTGGACGAACGTGCTGTCATGTAACCGACGTGCGCACACACAGGACCTGAGTTTCATTGTGGCAACATGTCACCATTCCAGGACTCCTGACGTCCTGCATGTGCGCCGGCGTCTCGGTCAGTTCTTTAGACCGCAGGCCTAAAAGCAGCTTGCTCTCTACAGATAGAGTGGAGGCGCGTGGAGATCTTGTATCCCGGCACTACCTCCGAGCTTAACTATACCAGCAAATTGCGCATGCTGATATAGTTAACGTTAGTGTAGCTCCTGGTGGGCCTCTCTGAGCTCGGAGCCCAGATTTGCCACACCACCTGCCCCCCCTAGTGGTAAAGTTACTGAAGCTGAGGGACTAGACAAAGTACCGCCACTGGCATCTTGGTGCTCCCAAAAAACTCGATTTGAAGCTGGATTTTATAGGAGATTGAAATTTTTACTGTATGGTGCTGTCATACTAAAGCATCGCAGTATAGAGTTCAAGCACCCAAATGATCGCAGTTTTAACTCACTAAAAGAATATGTAAACTTTAGATTAAAACAATGTAGAAAATACAAAAAAAAGTTAAAAGAAATCAATAAGTTTAAATCATCCCTTTTACCATCTGAGAACAAGGAAAGAAATTAGGAAACAAATGGATATTTGGTAGATGGCATCTGTAAAAGTCTGGTCTATAAGAATATAAAATTAAAGAGGACCTTTTTCACCTTCATGACCAGGCCAAATTTTACAATTTTGACCAGTGTCACTTTGAGGTAATAACTCTGGAATGTTCACGGTGAACTCAGTGACTTTTTGTCCTGGTGCTGAAGTCACCGCAGTTCAGCCTGGCTGGGAATGCAGCCTCAGTGACCGTCAGTAACCTTGATGATGAAACTGCTGGTCACTGATGCTGCGCTCGTAGCAGCTCATTCACCAGTGGTTCTTAGCCTGAACGGTCGCGTCTTGGCACCGTCTAGGTTGAAAACTATTAATCCCCAGACATGGATTACGGTGTGGGACAGAATGTTGGACAGCTGAGGGATATTTTTGTTTTATTACAGGAGACAAGGGCTTCTCAATGGAATGGGCATTGTGAGTATAACTGTGTTTGTTATTTTTAAATAAAAATGGAAAAGTGTGTTTTGTTTTTATTTCAAATAAAAGACTTTATTCAGGCTGTCTTTATTTACAGTACAACTGTAGGATTAGTAATGGATGCCTGTTCATTACTAACCCGTGGGCTTGATGTCACCAGACACATCAACCCCACAAATATTTACCCCATTTGCCACCATTACAGGGCTAGTGGGAAGAGCTGGGCAAAGCGCCAGAACTGGCACACCTAATAGTTGTGCCTTTTCTGGACGTCTGCGGGCTGCTATTTTTAGTGTGTAAGTGTGTCCGGTATTTGTGAAAACTGTCACCACACGTACCAGACACACTCTGATAAAGGCCTTAGATTTTTTTTTGGGACATATTGTATTTCGTGATAGTGATAAAATTTGTTCAATATGACTTGCATTTATTTGTGAAAATTTAGACATTTTCAAACTTTTATCTTTTATGCCCTTAAATCGGAGAGTTATGTCACCCAAAAATGTAATAAATAACATTTCCCACATGTCAACTTCACATCATCACAATTTTTGATTTTTTTAAAATTTGGAAATACATTTACAAAACCATTTTTTTTAGGGACCACATGACATCTGAAGTGAATTTGAGGGGTCTATATGACGGAAAATACCCAAAAATGTCACCATCCTAAAAACCACATTGAATATGTATATTAACTCTTCAGGTGCTTCACATGAATTAATGGAAAACACAAATTTTTCTTTAGACCCAATTTTTTTTTATTTTCGCAAGGGTAACAGGAGAAATCGGACCCCAAACTTTGTTGTGCAATATCTCCTGAGCGTACTGTTACCCCATATGTGGAGGAAAACCACTGTTTGAGTGCACGGCAGGGCTTGGAAAGGAGGTAGCGCCATTTGACATTTTGAATGTGGATGCCATGTTGCGTATGGAGAGCTCCTGATTTTTAATAAACAGTGGAAACCCCCACAAGTGACATCATTTTGGAAACTAGACCCTTCAGGGAACTTATCTAGATGTGTGGGGAGCACTTTGAACCCCCAGGTGCTTCACAGACATTTATAACCTTCAGCTGTGAAAATAAAGAAATCACATTTTTCCACAAAAATGTTTTTAGCCCCCAATTTTTTAATTTTTTTCTCTTTATCACAAGGGTGACAGGAGAAAATGAACACCAAAGCTTGTTGTGAAATTTCTTCTGAGTATGCAGATACCCCTTATGTGAGGGAAAACTACTGTTAAGGTACACAGCAGGGCTCAGAAAGGAAGGAGTGATGTTTTAGAACACAGAATTTGATGGAATCGTCTGTGGGTGTCATGTCACATTTGGAGAGCCCCTGATGTGCCTAAACAGTGGAAACCCCCACAAGTGACCCCATTTTGAAAACTAGACTCCAAGAAATTTATCTAAATGTGTGGTGAGCACCTTGAACTTACAGGCGCTTCACAGAATTTTACAACATTGATCTGTGAAAATAAAAACAAATATATTTTTTGAGAAAAATTTTGTTTTAGCCCAAAAATTTTTCAGTTTCACAAGGATAGGAGAAAATAGACCCCAAAATTTGTTGTGCAATACCCCATATTTGGTCGAAAACTACTCTTGAGGCACAGTGAAAAGCTCCGAAGGGAAGAAGCCCCATGTTGGAGTTCAGATTTTGCTGGACTAGTTTTAGTTTATGATGTCACATTAGTAGAGCCCCTGAGGTGCCAGAACAGCAGACCCCCCTCATAAGTGACCTCATTTTACAAACTTCACCTCTCAATGAATTCATCTAGGGGTGCGGTGATCATATTGATACCACAGATGTCACAGAATTTTATACCATTGGGCAGTGAAAAAAAAAATGCATTTTTACCACCAAAATTTGGTATTTGCCCCCAAATTTTACATTTTCTCACTGTTAAATGGGTAAAAATGACACCAAAATTTGTCCACAATTTCTGCTGAATGTAGAAATACCCCATACGTGGCTGTATAGTACAATTTAGCCATACAGTGAGATTCTGGAGGGACAGAGCGCTATTTGCCTCCTGGTGCGCAGATCTTCCTAGTATAGAATGTGGACTCCATATACAGAGCCCTTAAGTGCTAAAAGAGCAGAATCACCCTCAAGTGACCCCATTTTGTAAATTATTCCACTTTGGTAATATATCTACAAGTGTAGTGACGATTTTGACAATGTGTGTTTTCCAGAAACAAGCAGCAGTTGATGTTGCTGAGTAAAAATTGCAAACTGCTGTTGTAATACCCAGTACGGTGTAGTGCCCGTACAGTACAGACCAAAAGTTTGGACACACCTTCTCATTTAAAGATTTTTCTGTATTTTCATGACTATGAAAATTGTGCATTCACACTGAAGGCATCAAAACTATGAATTAACACATGGAATTATATGCTTAACAAAAAAGTGTGAAACAACAGAGAATGCCAAGAGTGTGCAAAGCAGTTATCAAAGCAAAAGGTGGCTACTTTGAAGAACCTAGAATATAAGACATATTTTCAGTTGTTTCAAATTTTTTTAAGTATATCATTCCACATGTGTTAATTCAGTTTTGATGCCTTCAGTGTGAATGTACAATTTTCATAGTCATGAAAATACAGAAAAATCTTTAAATGAGGTGTGTCCAAACTTTTGGTCTGTACTGTACATTGTGGCCAGCTCACACACCTGTAAATTAGGCGGGCTTTCATAGATACAAAAATGCCAAACGTGGACGCTAAAGGTACCGTCACATTTGCAGCGATCTAGACAACGATCCCCATCGCTGCAGCGTCGCTGTGTGGCCACACAGACAGCTCTCCAGTGACCAACGATGCCGAAGTCCCCGGGTAACCAGGGTAAACATCGGGTTACTAAGCGCAGGGCCGCGCTTAGTAACCCGATGTTTACCCTGGTTGCCAGTGTAAATGTAAAAAAAAAAAAACACTACATACTTACATTCCGGTGTCTGTCGCGTCCCCCGGCGTTCTGCTTCCCTGCACTGTGTAAGCGCCGTAAAGCACAGCGGTGACGTCACTGCTGTGCTCTGCTTTACAGCCAGCCGGCGCTGACACAGTGCAGGGAAGCAGAACGCCGGGGGACGCGACAGACACCGGAATGTAAGTATGTAGTGTTTGTTTTTTTTTACATTTACACTGGTAACCAGGGTAAACATCGGGTTACTATGCGCGGCCCTGCGCTTAGTAACCCGATGTTTACCCTGGTTACCAGTGAAGACATCGCTGAATCGGCGTCACACATGCTGATTCAGCGATGTCTGCAGGAGATCCAGCGACAAAATAAAGTTCTGGCCTTTCTGCTCTGACCAACGACATCACAGCAGGATCCAGATTGCTGCTGCGTGTCAAACACAACGATATCGCTATCCAGGACGCTGCAACGTCACGGATCGCTAGCGATATCGTTAAGTTGTTCAGTGTGAAGGTACCTTAACTCTGGTTTTCAACACAAGTTGGTTCTCAGAAGGGAGGGGGCCATTTGGATAATTTGCCACCAAAATTTGCCGGCCGCAATCAGCAATCAGCAATGCCGGATTTCCGTGACAGACGGAAGTGACCCTATATATATTATACAAATATACTGCATCGATCGGGAAGTACTTCCCAACTATGGCGTATACAGTTGTGGCCAAAAGTATTGACGCCCCTGCAATTCTGTCAGATAATACTCAGTTTCTTCCTGAAAATGATTGCAAACACAAATTATTTGTTGTTATTATCTTCATTTAATTTGTCTTAAATGAAAAAACACAAAAAGAATTGTCCTAAAGCCAAATTGGATATAATTCCACACCAAACATAAAAAAAGGTGGTGGACAAAAGTATTGGCACTGTTTGAAAAATCATGTGATGCTTCCCTAATCTGTGTAATTAACAGCACCTGTAACTTACCTGTGGCACCTAACAGGTGCAAATGTACTGCAAATGTCAGGAAGGGGTTAAAGATGGGCAGCACGGTGGCTCAGTGGTTAGCACAGCAGCCTTGCAGCGCTGGAGTCCTGGGTTCAAGCCCCACTAAGGACAACATCTGCAAAGAGTTTGTATGTTCTCTCCGTGTTTGCGTGGGTTTCCTCCGGGCACTCCGGTTTCCTCCCACATTCCAAAGACATACTGATAGGGAATTTAGATTGTGAGCCCCAATGGGGACAGCAATGATAATGTGTGTAAAGCGCTGCGGAATATGTTAGCGCTATATAAAAATAAAGATTATTATTATTATAAAGATGATCTGTCACCGGGTCAAAATTCCTGCTTGTCCACTGAGTATTGTGCTTTTTTTTGTGTTTGTTTGTTGGGTTGTTTTTTTTAATCGGCAATATTGCAGAGATATGGGCTTTTTTTGTGCTAAATTTTTTAGGTTTTTTACCAGGGGCTGTGGCTCAAAGGATTTTATGGGGACCTGTGTTTTAGACTCCACTGCATTACTACCCTGTGAGCCACAACATAAAATAATACACATAAAAAAAATGAAAAGGACGAACAACCTAGTAAGGACGAAAACCTCAGCACAATAAATACATATATATATATGTCCTCACACCAAGACCTATAATGCGTACTGCTCTATAAAGGCCATATAACATCCAGTTAGTACCTAACACCAATGTGTGTGCAGATCACTTGGATGTGTATATATCTCTGTATGTCCTAATGCTTGTCATAGTGACCGGCATACACAGAAAAAATAGAGCGATATTACTGAATGCAGTATAAAGTACTCTTACCCATGGTGGAGGAAAGTAAAGTGCCGAGGTGCCAAATCAACCCCCCAAGTGATCTGCACACACATTGGTGTTAGGTACTAACTGGATGTTATATGGCCTTTATAGAGCAGTACGCATTATAGGTCTTGGTGTGAGGACATATATATGTATTTATTGTGCTGAGGTTTTCGTCCTTACTAGGTTGTTCGTCCTTTTCATTTTTTTATGTGTATTATTTTATGTTGTTTTGTATTTTTCAATAAAGTTTATACATTTTTATCACATTTCTATGTGTATGGAACTCCATTTTTGTGTTCAAGTATATTGTAGGAGTATACACTTAATAGTCCTTTATATATATGGGTTGATATATCTAGCCAATTAGACAGTAATTGGTTTTATAGGGTACCCATGTTTTTCTCTGTGAGTTGTTATATATTACAGAATAATATTTACATTCAGGCACTTATCGCTGACGACTGATTAGTCATTTTCTGCTGTTTCTTCTCCATCTGGTCAGACCTTTGTGTCGACATCTCCCAGCTACGACTTGTCTTGACACGATGATCATCACAGTCCTGAAAATAACAAGGTCACATACATTGTATGGTGGGGTCACCATTAATTTACTATTAGCCACTCACCAATCAAAATATAAAGTGTTAAACAACACTGTTCCCCATTGACTAAAACCTCCACCGCCCAATAAATATAATTTATTCATTCTCTGTGGCTCTCCCCAATTAACTGTAAGGCTTTGTGCACACGCCATGTTTTTGTTCCCTGATAGCGTCCACCTCCATCTCACAATTCATTATGACATTATCAGTGACTTGGTACCCTCCTCCACCACCCAATTAATTTTACATCCACATCTAGTGTCCTGCCCCTCTCCCTGTTCATAAGTCATAAGTCCCCTTTATTCAAATCCCAATTTCCCACTCTCCTCATTGTCATCTCCTCCACTACCATCATTGTGCATTCCCCTCATCCATCATTGTTCTTTACCACATCCATCATTGTTCTCCCCCCACCTCCCATCATTGTCCTTCCTCTTCCACACATCTCATCATTGTCCTCTCCCGCACATCCCATCATTGTCCTTCCTCTTCCACACATCTCATCATTGTCCTCTCCTGCACATCCCATCATTGTCCTCTCCCGCACATCCCATCATTGTCCTCCCCTGCACATCCCATCATTGTCCTCCCCTGCACATACCATCATTGTCCTCTCCCGCACATCCCATCATTGTTCTCCCCCACCTCCCATCATTGTCCTCTCCCATACATCCCATCATTGTCCTCTCCCGCACATCCCATCATTGTCCTCTCCCGCACATCCCATCATTGTCCTCTCCCGCACATCCCATCATTGTCCTCTCCCGCACATCCCATCATTGTCCTCTCTTGCACATCTCATCATTGTCCTCTCGCGCACATCCCATCATTGTCCTCTCTTGCACATCTCATCATTGTCCTCTCGCGCACATCCAATCATTGTCCTCTCTTGCACATCTCATCATTGTCCTCTCCCGCACATCCCATCATTGTCCTCTCTTGCACATCTCATCATTGTCCTCTCGCGCACATCCCATCATTGTCCTCTCGCGCACATCTCATCATTGTCCTCTCCCGCACAACCCATCATTGTGCTCTCCCACACATCCCATCATTGTCCTCTCCCGCACATCCCATCATTGTCCTCTCCCGCACCTCCCATCATTGTTCTCTCCCGCACATCCTATCATTGTGCTCCCCTGCACATCCCATCATTGTCCTCTCCCGCACATCCCACCATTGTGCTGTCCCGTACATCCCATCATTGTCCTCTCCCGCACATCCCTTCATTGTCCTCTCCTGCAGCACATCCCATCATTGTCCTCTCCCCAATGTATTGGAGAAAAAAAAAAGCACATTCACCTCTCTGGCAGCTTTCTAAATGACACAGGCGCGTGACGTACGCTGACATCATCATGCCGGGCAGGAAGCCTCTTGCAGGCAGTGCAACTGCAGGATTGCTCCCTGCCCACCACACATAATGAGGACAATCTGGCCATGAGCTCCACGGAGCTTTGGGATCTGAGAAACAGTCCAGATGGCCCTCATTATTAGCCTCCCTACAAGGCCCCCCTCCACCTCCGGACCCCAATGCTACTGCACTGGTGGTATGTACACCCCTGAGTCTTTTGTATAGTAACTACATCTGCAGCACAAATCTTTCTCCTGTCCTGATTGTTTGCTGCAACGTATCAGTGCATGTAAAATGTATCAGTCTGGTGACTGATAAGCTCACAGAAGATTGCATAGACTGGATACTCTAATCTTAGAGAAGTATGGGGTTTGTCTTGGTTCTTAGCTTCCAGCAAAAAAATATCCCATTCACTGAGTGCAATCAGAGTTGTTAAATGGTGAGAAATTGAAATATTAGTATTATTAGAAAGTTGTACAACTGGCATATAGGAAGGTGAAGGTAAAGTTTGAAGCCTCTTTAAAATGGGGGTCTCGGGGGTCAGACTCGGGTTTTCTTTTTTGAGTGTGATCAATTTCTTTGGTGGGAAATAATAAAAAAAAAAAAAAAAAAAAGAAAAATAATGCAAAAACAATTGTCTTCTGCCTAGAAGGAGCTTTGTATTCTCCTAATGCTTGACTTTCCATACCATCAATGCCTCGTCACCCACTTCTAAGCTGAATCCAATCATCTAAATGAATCCAATCTTGCATGAATTGCCCATCTGTATAATCGAACTGTTTTTCATATTTTTCTTGATAGGATCATGCGTCCAGATGACGCAAACATTGCGGGAAATGTGCACGGAGGAACCATTCTGAAGATGATTGAGGAGGCTGGCGCCATCATCAGCACTCGCCATTGTAACAGCGAGTCCGGGGTAAGGACTTGTCACGTGGATACACATCATAAGCAAATCATGTTCTATGTTCACACGTTGCGTTTTTGCTGTTTTTTTAATGCAAATTTTAAGCTGTGTTTTACAGTACGAGCAGAGGCTATGAGATTTCACAAATCTCACGCACACATTGGTTTTATTTTCCTGACTGATTTGGAAAACGGCGGTTTCTTCCAGCATGTTTTCTGCGTATTTGCAGCGTTTTTTTCACCCTTGGGAAACAATGTGTAAGTGCAAAAACGCAGCAAAAGAACCCAGGTATCCGCTTTTGCTTCGTTTTTCATTCAAAAACATAAGTTAAATCATGCTTTTTTGGGTGATACTAAACTTCTATCAGTATGCACATGAGAAAATAAAAGTGCAGCAAAAACTCAGCAAAGCCTGCTTTTTGTAAGCTGCTTTTTTTACTGCCAAGAGAGCAGGTTTTGTGTTCGGTAAAAAAAAAAGCAAAAAATGCAATGTGTGAACATAGCCTTAGAATGGTTTTCGGAAGCAGTAAACTTGATTATTACCTTGGACTTCTAACTTTAGAACCCAACAAAGGAATAAAAAACACTCTATATAGAGGTGTATTTGGTAATATTATTTGTTACTGTTATTTGATTTCCCTTGGATGTGGCTTAGTATTTGGGTACAAAAACATTTTTTTAATTTAGTTTACTCAATTATATAGCGCCAACATATTCCACAGCGCTTTACATCATCATCATCATCATCATCACTGTCCCCATTGCCGGTCAACATGTCTGTGGAGTGTGGCGGAAAAAAAAGTGAACCCAAAGGAAACTTGCACAAACACGGGGAAAACATACGATTTCCTTGTACATGTTGTCCTTGGTGGGATTTGAATTCAGGACCCCAGTGCTGCAACAAAGCACCAGTGCTAACTACTGAGCCAGCGTGCTGCCTGTGCACAATATGGTGGTTTTGTATGGGCTGTATGTGGCGATATTATTATAGCACTATATTGCCGTATGATAGAAGTACTGTATATATGCTGTAATGATACCCTCTAAGGGTAGATCCATGGGGAGGAACTGCTGTGGATTGTAACTTGCACACATTGGTTTTCAGTAGCATGCCAGTGAATGTGGTTTTTTTTTTACAAATCTCATCCCTATGCAAACACTGACATTACCAGTCTATAGGGCGCACTAGTGGAAAGTTACACAAGTGAATTGGTGAACATCTAAACCAGTGTTTCCCCAACTCCGGTCCTCACAGACCCCAACACATCATGTTTTCAGGATTTCCTTAGCATTGCACAGGCCATAGAATTATCATCAGGAATTGGCACAGGTTCGGAATCTTTCATACTGAAATTTGGACTGTTTATACTTTTGGTTCATGATGTTTTAAAGCAGATGATGAAAATGTCCGCCGTTCGCATCCAAGCACGTTCCATACTGTTGAATGTGTTACGGAGGACGTCTGTGGTCATAGCCTGAATTTCTCGCTGTATGTTCTCTGTGAGTGCCTGTAATGTTTGTGGCTTGTTACTATATACCCCGATCCTTCATCTAGCCCCAAGGAAAAGTCTGGCAGTGTTAAAGAGGTTGTCCACTACTTTCAATTAACCCCCCAATGTACCCCCCCGGGGCCCCTAATGAATTGTGCCATTACCTTCTGTTGACGTTTTTGCCTGTGAGCGGCGCTATTCCGGCTGCTGAGTCCGGGTCACGTGACCCCCAGACTGCAGCCGCCGCTCATTTCCGCCGACGTCACGTCAATTTCCAGACTCTAGAAATTGACGTGACGTCAGCAGCAGGCGTGACTAGCCCCCACAGTCAGCAGTCACTCAGCAAGAGTGACTGGGCTGTGGGCGGCGCTGGGGGCTGCCTGCAGGGCTGTGCTGGGGGCGGGCGGGGCTGTGTGTGCTCACTGCTGCTGGGATCATGATGTGCGGGCGGGGCTGTGCTTCGGTCGCCGGGGGTCTGCCCGCCGGCGCTGGTGTTTCTGCCCGCCGGCCGGCATATGCGTGTGTGTGTGTGCCGGCGCTGTGCGTGTGTGTGTGCCGGCGCTGTGCGTGTGTGTGTGTGTGTGTGTGTGTGTGCCGGCGCTGTGCGTGTGTGTGTGTGTGTGCCGGCGCTGTGTGTGTGTGCAGGCATCGTCCGATGGGACTACAAGTCCCATCGGGCTCTGCCTGCTACACTGACAGTGAGTGACACATTAGCCAATGACGGGACAGTAGTAGTCCCATCATCCGGCTAATGTGTTGAATGTAAAAAAACAAACAAACACAGTACATACATACATACATACAACACACACCATGCGACGACATGCACCATGCGACATGCACCATGCGACGACATGCTACATGCACCATGCGACATGCACCATGCGACGACATGCTGCATGCACCATGCGATGACATGCACCATGCAACGACATGCACCATGCGACGACATGCACCATGCGACGACATGCTACATGCACCATGCAACGACATGCACCATGCGACAACATGCACCATGCCACATGCTGTATGCACCATGCGACGACATGCACCATGCGAAATGCACCATACGACATGCACCATATGACATGCGACATGCACCATGCGACGACATGCACCATGCGACGACATGCACCATGCGACGACATGCTACATGCACCATGCGACGACATGCGACATGCATCATGCACCATGCGACGACATGCACCATGCAACGACATGCACCATGCAACGACATGCACCATGCAACGACATGTGACATACAGTACATACATACTACATACATACAGTACATATAACATAGAGTACATACTCACCATCACTTGTCACTTTGTTCCCCGAAGCCAGTGTCACCTGTAAAAAATATTAAAATAATAAACAAACAATATACTCCCTGTCCGCAGAAATCCAATTAAAATGAGTGTCCCACGACGATCTCCCGTGGAGAGCAGGAGCATCAGCTGATGCGACCACTCTCCAGGGGCTCCAGGAACACAATGATGGAAGGTATCCTTCCATCATGTATTCCTCACAAGGTATTCCTACGCGACGACATGCACCATGCGACGACATGCTACATGCACCATGCAACGACATGCACCATGCGACAACATGCACCATGCCACATGCTGTATGCACCATGCGACAACATGCACCATGCCACATGCTGTATGCACCATGCGACGACATGCACCATGCGACATGCACCATACGACATGCACCATATGACATGCGACATGCACCATGCGACGACATGCACCATGCGGCGACATGCACCATGCGACGACATGCTACATGCACCATGCGACGACTTGTGACATGCATCATGCACCATACGACGACATGCACCATGCGACGACATGCACCATGCGACGACATGCACCATGCGACGACATGCTACATGCACCATGCGACGACATGCACCATGCGACGACATGCAACATGCACCATGCGACGACATGCTACATGCACCATGCAACAACATGCACCATGCGACGACATGCACCATGCGACATGCTGCATGCACCATGCGACGACATGCACCATGCGACATGCTGCATGCACCATGCGACGACATGCACCATGCGACATGCACCATGCGACGACATGCACCATGCGATGACCTGCACCATGCGACGACATGCTACATGCACCATGCGACGACATGCGACATGCATCATGCACCATGCGACGACATGCACCATGCGACGACATGCACCATGCGACGACATGCACCATGCGACGACATGCACCATGCGACGACATGCACCATGCAACAACATGTGACATACAGTACATACATACATACTACATACATACAGTACATATAACATAGAGTACATACTCACCATCACTTGTCACTTTGTTCCCCGAAGCCAGTGTCACCTGTAAAAAATATTAAAATAATTAACAAACAATATACTCCGTGTCCGCAGAAATCCAATTAAAATGAGTGTCCCACGACGATCTCCCGTGGAGAGCAGGAGCATCAGCTGATGCGACCACTCTCCAGGGGCTCCAGGAACACAATGATGGAAGGTATCCTTCCATCATGTATTCCTCACAAGGTATTCCTACGCCCCTGTGAGAAAATAGTCCCTAGTCTCACTATTGGCATTGCTGGGTGAGACATTTTCCCACGCAGCAATTGCCATAAAGTGAGACTTTGAACTAGAGTAACCTCAGTGATGCACTGCAGGAGCCATTGTCTCCTGTCAGTGTGTCACTGAGGGTCCTATAGAGCAGTGACATCACCCGATGTCACTGTTCTATAGGGGAGATCGTCGTGGGACACTCGTTATTAATTGGACTACGGCGGACAGGTAGTATACGGTTTATTATTTTACTTTTTTTTTGCAGGCGCTGAAGTATGGTAAGTATGGTTAAATGAAGAATATTAAAATACTTTTTTCCAAATGTGTGTGTGTTTTATTAACCCTTTCTTACTATTGGATTAATAATCGATAGGCGTCTTATTGACGCCTCTCCGTTATTAACCCGGCTTAATGTCACCTTACAATAGCAAGGTGACATTAACCCCTTATTACCCCATATCCCACCGCTACTCGGGAGTGGGAAGAGAGGGGCTAAGTGCCGGAATTGGCGCATCTTACAGATGCGCCATTTCTGGGGCGGCTGCGGACAGGTATTTGTAGCCGGGGGGGGGGGGGCAATATCCATGGCCCCTCTCTAGGCTATGAATATCAGCCTGCAGCTGTCTGCGTAGCCTTTCTGGCTATAAAATATGGGGGGACCCCACATCATTTTTTTGGGGGGGGATGTCCCCCTATTTTAATAGCCAGTAAAGGCTAAGCAGACAGCTGGGGGCTGGCATTCATAGCAGGCTACAGATATTGGCCCCCGGCCGTCGGCTTTCCCCCTCTGGCGCAGAAAATTGCGCGGGAGCCCACACCGTTTTTTCCGCTTTTTTTTTCTTTTTAAATTCAACGCTCATTAAGGCCTCTTTCACTCTTGCGTCGGTACAGGTCCATCGCTCTGCGTCGGACCGACGCACGTTGTGAAATTTGTGCACGACGTGGGCAGCGGATGCAGTTTTTCAACGCATTCGCTGCCCATTCTGAAGTGCGGGGAGGAGGGGGCGGAGTTTCTGCCGCGCATGCGTGGTAGAAAATGGCGGGTGAGACGGCCAAAATTTTTTTCAATTGAACGTTTTTTCGTGCCGACGGTCCGCCAAAACACGACGGATCCATAGCACGACGGAGGCGATGTCTGGCCATCCGTCACAATCCGTCGCTAATACAAGTCTATGGGTAAAACGCATACTGCGAGCACATTTGCACCGGATCGTTTTTTTTCCGCCAGATCCGTTTTTTTCAACCGGATCCGTTTTTTTTCCGCCGGATCCATTTTTTTCCACCGGATGTTTTTTTTTCCGCCAGATCTGTTTTTTCTCATAGAGTTGTATTAGCGCCGGATTGTGCCTGATAGCCACACGTTTAATCCGTTTTTGCAGGATCCGTCAAAAAAGCGGTTTCCGCCGGACGGAAAACACATACAGAGGAACGGTTTTTCGGTACGTCGAAAAAATGCACAGCAACTGATCTAGCAAAAAATGGATGAAACGTGTGGCCATCAGACGCACTCCGGCGCTAATACAACTCTATGAGAAAAAAACGGATCTGGCGGAAAAAAAACCGATCAGGTGGAAAAAAACAAATACGGCGGAAAAAAAAAAGATCCGACGAAAAAAAACGGATCCTGCAAATGTGCTCGCAGGATGCGTTTTGTACCCATAGACTTGTATTAGCAACGGATCCGTCGTGTTTTGGCGGACGCGACGCACAAAAAAAGTTCAATGTAACTTTTTTTGTGCAACGTGTCTGCCATTTCTGACCGCGCATGCGTGGCTGGAACTCCGCCCCCTCCTCCACGGTCATCACAATGGGCAGCGGATGCGTTGTAAAACTGCATCCGCTGCCCACGTTGTGCTAAATTTAGCATAACGTCCGTCGATACGTCTGGCCGAAGGTTTGCGACAGCCCCGTACCGACGCAAGTGTGAAAGTAGCCTTACATCTGAATTTGCTGAGTATAATGCAGCCACCCCAGAGTATAATGTAACCCCCCAAATAATATAATGCAGCCCCCCATAGAGTATGATGCAATCACCCCTCATAGAATATAAATATAATACAGCCCCCCATAGAATATAATGTAGCCCCGAATAGAATAGAATGCAGCCCACCTCCCCATAGAATATAATGCAGCCCCATCAAAGAGTATGATGCAGTCATCCCTCATAAAATCTAATACAGCCCCCCATAGAATATAATGCAGCCCACCTCCCCATAATATATAATGTAGCCCCCATTGAATATAATGTAGCCCCCATAGAATATAATGCAGCCCCCCATAGTATATAAGACAGCCTCCCCCATAGAATAGAATATACCCCCGCAATAGTATATAACACAGCCACATAGTATATAACACGGCCTCCCCCATAGAATATAATATACCTCCCATAGTATATATCAAAGCCCGCATATAATATAGCACAGCCTGCATAATATAACACAGCCCGCGTGGTAGTATACAGCACAGCCCGCGTAGTAGTATACAGCACAGCCCGTATAGTAGTATACAGCACAGCCCGGGTCGTAGTATATACAGCACAGCCCGCGTTGTAGTATATACAGCACAGCCCGCGTAGTAGTATATACAGCACAGCCCGCGTAGTAGTATATACAGCACAGCCCGCGTAGTAGTATACACAGCACAGCCCGCGTAGTAGTATACACAGCACAGCCCACACAGTGGTATATACACAGCACAGCCCACACAGTGGTATATACAGCACAACCCACATCTCATCCCCCCGATAATGGCTCCACAGTCCAGTAAAAAAAAACAAAAACACTCTCCTCACCTTTCCTCTTGCCCGCGCTGCTCCTGTCTCCTGTCTCGGCGGCTGCAGTCTGCCCGGGACACAGCAGGTGTACAATGATATGACGTCATCGCGCACCCGCAGTGTCAGAGGCAGAGCGGGGAATGATGGGAGAGGGAGCGTCAGCGGATGCTCACTCCTCCATCATTGCATTGAACTATACCGGCGTCATAGACGCCGGTATAGTTGAATGCGGCGGCGGCACTGGTGGGATTAGGGGGGAAAGAGTGCAGCGGCCCACTACTGGCACCGGCCCTTCTGGCATTTGCCAGAAGTGCCCGATGGCCAGTCCCGCCCTGGTCACCGCCCACACACTTCCCTCCTCCTGAACTGCAGCGATTCTTGGACCCACATCCGCAACAAAACTGCAGATATTTTTTACATCTCAATGAAAGTCTAAGGCCGGGATCACACTACAGCGAGATACGGCAGAGTGTCGCAGGATAAACCAAGCTCTGGCACCGGCACTCCGGAGCGGAGCGTGCGGCTCCGTGTATTGCTGTGCGGCTGCACGCTCCGCTCCAGAGTGCCGGTGCCAGAGTTTGGTTTTAACCCGTGAGACTCGGCCGTATCTCGCTGTAGTGTGATCCCGGCCTAAGCGTGCAGAAACGCTGCAGTTCGGCACAAAAGAAGTGACATGCTGCGAAGAAAAAAAAAAGCTGCGTTTCGGTGCGGCCTTTTCCGCAGCATGTGCACAACAAGTCTGCGGCTCCCATAGACTTGCATTGGTTGTGCACTACACTGCGGATTTAATGCAATTCCGTACGGAAAAAAACGCTGCGGAACTGCAATCAAATCCGCAACGTGTGCACATAGTCTTACCTTAGCATTTAGTGAACCTAGCAAAAAACCAAGTGTGGGATTGCACTTTTTTTGCAATTTCATCGCACTTTGAATTTTTTTCACATTTTCTACTACACGATATGGTAAAACCAATGGTGTCGTTCAAAAGTAGAACTTGTCCCGCAAAAGATAAGCCCTCACATGGCCATATTGATGGAAACATTATGGCTCTGGAAAGAAGGGGAGCGATAAACGAAAAAAGCTCCAGGGGTGAAGGGGTTTAGAAACATGGATATGGACATATCTATGGAAATAGATATATAGATATATCTGTATGTATCTATCTATCCCATATCTATCTATTATCTATCTATCTATCTATCTATCTATCTATTTTCTATCTATTTTCTATCTATCTATCTATCTATCTGTGTGTAATGGAGTGTGGGTTGGACAAATCTAAAAGAGGAGTTGGACAGAAATGACACCACAAATCTTTTTGAAGGGAGAGGAGGGAGGGGTTTGGGTATGTTTTGGAGTGGTGCTAGGTTCGGGCTTAGTGGCAGTGCAATGCATCATGGAACTTGTAGTATTAGAGCACAATGACTCAGGAGAAAGGAAGTTGTCGATTAACCCCATGAGAGCTGAATCCAGCACTGAAGATGTGCTGCTACAGCATGATAACAGGTAATATTGCTAAAATAAACACAGTAGATGTTTTCAGTGGCACATAATAGCAAGATTTATGAAAAAAAAAAAAAAAACTTTATAGTAGTGGACAACTTCTTTAAATCAGGCGATATTGGTGGCCACAGTACCTTTGAGATTACTCTGTCATTTTTCTGGATGAAGTAACGTCTCGTGAAGCACATACATCAGCTTCCCAAATACGGGTGTTTTGTGAATAGACGTAGCCATGAAACCAGGCTTTGTCAGTGTACCACGTATAGCCCAATATGTGGTGTTGTTTTTTTTTCTTCAGTGAAGGTCTTGAACCACTGACAACAACAAATTCTTTTCTCTTGATTGGACCCTCTTCAATTCCTGAACAACAGTGACTATGTACGGTCGAACACGACCATTCTTGGCCACTCCTTGACATGTTGAATAAGAGGCCTGCCTGTCTCCTGGGGAAACCGTGCATCGATTTACATGGAAACGCCAGAAGTTGATGTTTCACATCTTGAATTGTTCCTCAGACATTTCCAGATGTCCTCCATAATGCCTATCCAGTAATGTTCCAGTACGTTCCAGCTTAATCACCACCAATGACAGAATACACTGTTTGGATGGAAGAGTTTGACCTCCAAACATTCTTTGGAAACTCACTTTGGTGCCCTTTAAGGACTCTGTTTTCACAATCAAAACAAGTTCCTCCAAACTGTATCTCTACATTATTAACAAATGAATAAGAAATTCATCAGGAGAGATATGCAAGCACAAAAACACAAAAAAACACAAACTAAATGCAATCACAAAAACTAGCGATTCGCAGAAAGGCGTGCATCAAGTCTACCTGGCAGTGGAGATGACCGGCAGCGCGACAAGTCGATGAGACTGTTCGGCGCGAGGATGTTTCTAGTCACTGAGGTTCATTGCGTTCTTACCTCTCATGAACCAAAGTATGTACAGTCCAAATTTCAGTACGGTCGACTGTCTTTTAGTAGTTACGCTAATTTTCCGGGTAAAGCAGCACACACACAGAAGCGTCAGCAGCACAGCATGTGTAAAGTTATACAGCAGTACTGATCTGTGTAGTATGAACACAGCAATGGTGGGAGAAGGTAACAGACTTGCTCAGTATGATCTTTCTTTGTCTCGCTCTGCTTTTTCTCACTCTGCTCCTCACTCCTCCTCCGCCATATCTCCATAGAGCATAATGGGCTACATCAAATGACACCATAGTGAGCAAGTTCAGGAGGCAGAAGGGAGAGAAACAAGTTTCTTATAAGATTTCTCTGTTAAGATATACTCCAAAGTGTCTAATATTCACCCGAACTTTTGATTTCTGCAAATTTTATAGAAAGTACAGTTCCACTTTAGGTCTGTTTTTAGTTGCAGTACCACACAGGGCTGTGGAGTTGGTCGGCTAAATCTCCGACTCCAACTCCGACTCCTTAATTTCCATGACTCCGACTCCACGACTCTGACTCCAACTCCCTCATTTATGGCTCATGTTTAAGTGACAAATTTACTGTGGTAAAATGGTGACATCAGTCTTTTAATCATTATTATGATACAATAATCAAGCCATTTAGATAGAACATAAAATATATCTATTGGAATACAACTTTAGAACAAAAAACTTTTTCATATTTACAGTTTAATATACACTCTGCAGTAAGTGTTGGTGGCAAAGCAGTAACCACATGGGCAACATCTCTAACAATTTCAGGGTATAAAGGAATTGCCTCGTCTGCAGTCAGTTTTGGTGAATGATGGAACTCTTCTACTTTGAGAGCAAGTGAAAAATGTTGCTGAAATATGGTCAATCTGTTTTCTATGGGAGTGGAATCTATCTCCCTGCGGCAATGGTTTGCCTGATCCATGTCGTCCAAATACTTGTCAAAATCAAACTCCTCATCAGTGCAGCAGCACTGGCAGGACCCAAGTCCTCTTGTTCTTGGCCATCCTGTAGCCCACTCATCCTAACTGCTACCTCAATCAAAGCTTCTTTTCCTTTAGTAAGCTATTGATCATCCAGCAATATACGATGACTCGGGTCCACATAAACAGCTGCTAGAAGAGTTTTATTTTCTAATAGCAGTGTCTCTCTCCATTTCATTGAAGCAGCAATGCCACCTGCGATTAAACCTCCTCTTTGGGACAAGCAAAACAACAAGTTCTTCCACTCCTTTATAAAAATGCCAGGAGGTAAATCCTCAGCTTGTAACTTTTTAGTCACTGTAAATGGGTGATGAAAAAATTCCTTCAATTCAGCCACCTGTGCCCATTGACCTTCGTGTAGTGTTACCTGATAATTGGCCATATGTACAAGGAAGGGTTTCAGCTCAAGCAATCGCTCAATCGTTAAATAGGTCTGCCCCACCGTGTGGCTTGATCCACAATTGCCCCTTTTCCAGCACGTCTCTTCAAGATGGAATCAATTTTGAGGGGTTCTGGCAGCTCACTTTGCTAATCAGAGTTCCAGCATGTCCCTCTTGCAGACTATCTCTTATTGCCAGCTGCAGTGTGTGCACAACACAGCGCATGTGATGAATAGGAAAGAGGTGTGAAGCAGCTTTAACACAATCATCTAATTGTAAATAATCATTTTGCTTCTGTAGTAATATCTGTTTGTTTCTCTGTTATGGGAACAGGACTGTGGCCTTCCATCTCCAACATACTGAATGTGAAATGTTGTTCTAGCTGCTGTTCATTATTCTCATTCATCAGTTTAATTGTACTTATCATATTTGAAGCATTATCAGTTACAATAGCAAAAACCTGTTCTTTTTTTGAGTTCATAATCTTGCAGAACTTTTTCCCCCAAGGTGTGGAGAAACTGGCTGCTGTGAAGAGCGTTAGTATCTTTTACTGCCAGCGTCTTAGTAACAATTTTTGTTGTTGTCACAAAAATATCGAACGTTGATTGCAAAATAGTTCACTCTGTGACGTGTGCAGGCATCCATTTTAAGAAACACAAAGCGTCTCTTGAGAGTCTTTTTAAGATCTTCCTTTTGGTTAAGGGCTTCTTCAATCACTAATTTTCTAATAATTTTCAATTTCAAGAGAAACACCAAGTTTGTGGGCCATTTCTGTAATACAGGTCGTGCAAATAATGATAATGGTACACTGTCCTTCACAACAAGCTCGATGAGCTGTCTTTTAAACACGTCTTCTGTCATTGTTACAGTAACTTTGTCACTTACAAAATATCTTGTAACTGATGTTTGAGACACTCTTTCCTCCTTCTTTGCCTGGCGGGAAGTGCTGGTCTCTGGTTTCTTGGTGCTGCTGTGATCTTTTTCAATCACAGCTTTGTAAACTTCTGGGTGGGAACCTTGCAAATGTTTTCTTAGATTGGAAGCTCTTGAAGGAGCATTTTTATCACTGACTGATTTTGGCATCATAGGGTAAATCACCTGAGGAAGGTAGCAGTCCGCTGCCGAAACGCGTAGTGGTTCAATAAAAGGTTTGTTCACCACTAATCTATTGCAGTGTGCTCTATGGCCATCGCGCTCCTTAAATTGACCACATTTGTTCCCCAAAAAATTAATTTGGCATCATGGCTTTTTTCATCTGGGTCACTTATATGCTCACACACAAAATTTTTTTTTTAATCTGGAGTCACTGTAAAATGCTCAAATACAGCTGAGTTCATAAGATACTTCTTAGACATTTTGTAATTATGTAAATTCGCTCTCAAAATAATTTTGTCCTGTAAAAAAAAAAAAAAAGGTATATTGTAATTCTTGCAAGAATAGGGAATCATGCACTGTATAATTTAGGATATAAATAAAACAATATTTCCATAAATCAATAGGACAGATGATAAGTAATAATGATAATGGCCCACGACCATTGCCACGACCAATCAGAGACGGGCACAGTCCGGCGGCAACATGACCGCTCCGTACTCCCCTCCAGTCAGCGCTCACACAGGGTTAATCGCAGCGCTAATGGACCGCGGTGTATCGCACTCCATTAACGCTGCTATTAACCCTGTGTAACCAACTTTTTTACTATTGAGGCTGCCTATGCAGCCTCAATAGTAAAAAGATCTAATGTTAAAAATAATAAATAAATCATTATATACTCACCTTCCGCCGCCTTTCCCGCTCCTCGCGACGCTCCGGTAACCGCTCCATGCAAGCGGCAGGTTCCGGTGGCAAGGATGGTATGCGACAAGGACCTGCCATGACGTCACGGTCATGTGACCGCGACCTCATCACAGGTCCTGCGCGCCTGCGAGAGAAGGACCTGCCATGACGTCACGGTCATGTGACCGCAACGTCATCACGGGTCCTGCGCTACCAACCCTGGGACCGGAAGCTGCCGCCTGCACCGCACACAGGCGACATGACTACAAGGGCTCCCTCGGAAGGTGAATATATGTTTGTTTTATTTTTTAACCTGTGACATACGTGGCTGGGCAATATACTATGTAGCTGGGCAATATACTACGTGACTGACCAATATACTACGTGGCTGGGCAATATACTATATGGCTCTGTGCTGTATACTACGTGGCTGGGCAATATACTACGTGGCTGGGAAATATACTACGTGGCTGGGCAATATACTACGTGGCTGGGCAATATACTACGTGGCTGGGCAATATACTACGTGGCTGGGCAATATACTACGTGACTGGGCAATATACTACGTGACTGGGCAATATACTACATGGCTGGGCAATATACTACGTGGCTGGGCAATATACTACGTGACTGGGCAATATACTACGTGGCTGGGCAATATACTACATGACTGGGCAATATACTACGTCACAGCAATATACTACGTCGCTGGGCAATATACTACGTGGCTGGGCAATATACTACGTGGCTGGGCAATATACTACGTGGCTGGGCAATATACTACGTGGCTGGGCAATATACTACGTGGCTGGGCAATATACTACGTGACTGGGCAATATACTACGTGACTGGGCAATATACTACGTGACTGTGCTATATACTACTTGCCTGGGCAATATACTACATGGCTGGGCAATATACTACGTCGCTGAGCAATATACTACGTGACTGGGCAATATACTACGTGACTGGGCAATATACTACGTCGCTGAGCAATATACTACGTGACTGGGCAATATACTATGTGACTGGCCAATATACTATGTGGCTGGGCAATATACTACGTGGACATGCATATTCTAGAATACCCGATGCGTTAGAATCGGGCCACCATCTAGTATTACATAATCAACAATACATGAAATTGTAGGAAAGACTATGAATCAATGCATAGTAGACACATCTACTAGTAATTATAAAGCGACAAGACACCAATGAGTTCAAGATCACAGGATGACTAGCTTGGAGATGGAGAAGCTTGGAAGCCTATGAACACCATCCCAACTGTGAAACCCGGGGGTGGCAGCATCATGTTTTGGGGTTGTTTTGCTACAAAATAGACGGCATTATGAGAAAAGCAGATTATGTGGCAATACTAAAGCAACATCTCAAGACATCAGCCAGGAAGTTTAGGTTTGGTTGGAAATGGGCCTTCCAAATGGAAATAAAATTATATATGTAATATGGGCTGAAAGTGCACACTCCCAGCTGCAATATGATAGTTTCCACATCCAAATCGGAGAAAGGGTTTAGGAATCATAGCTCTGTAATGCATAGCGTCCTCTTTTTCAAGGGACCAAAAGTAATTGGACAATGGACTCTAAGGGCTGCAATTAACTCTGAAGGCGTCTCCCTCGTTAACCTGTAATCAATGAAGTAGTTAAAAGGTCAGGGGTGGATTCCAGGTGTGTGGTTTTGCATTTGGAAGCTGTTGCTGTGAGCAGACAACATGCGGTCAAAGGAACTCTCAATTGAGGTGAAGCAGAACATCCTGAGGCTGAAAAAAAAGAAAAAATCCATCAGAGAGATAGCAGACATGCTTGGATAGCAAAATCAACAGTTGGGTACATTCTGAGAAAAAAGGAATTGACTGGTGAGCTTGGGAACTCAAAAAGGCCTGGGCGTCCACGGATGACAACAGTGGTGGATGATCGCCGCATACTTAATTTGGTGAAGAAGAACCCGTTCACAACATCAACTGAAGTCCAGAACACTCTCAATGAAGTAGGTGTATCTGTCTCTAAGTCAACAGTAAAGAGAAGACTCCATGACAGTAAATACAAAGGGTTCACATCTAGATGCAAACCATTCATCAATACCAAAAATAGACAGGCCAGAGTTAAATTTGCAGAAAAACACCTCAAGAAGCCAGCTCAGTTCTGGAAAAGTATTCTATGGACAGATGAGACAAAGATCAACCTGTACCAGAATGATGGGAAGAAAAAAGTTTGGAGAAGAAAGGGAACGGCACATGATCCAAGGCACACCACATCCTCTGTAAAACATGGTGGAGGCAACGTGATGGCATGGGCATGCATGGCTTTCAATGGCACTGGGTCACTTGTGTTTATTGATGACATAAGAGCAGACAAGAGTAGCCGGATGAATTCTGAAGTGTACTGGGATATACTTTCAGCCCAGATTCAGCCAAATGCTGCAAAGTTGATTGGACGGCGCTTCATAGTACAGATGGACAATTGTTATGCTGTGCTATCAGGCAACACAGTGTGCAGTAATCAGCGCACATACAGTGATATGGCAATAACCCAAAAACAATAGAACAAGCTCTGAGACGTGGAATCTCTGCAGACTGCAATACCTGAACCTATCCTCACACAACTAAAAGCAGCAGTGGATTGCGCCTAACACTACCTATGCAACTCGGCACTGCCTGAGGAGCTGACTAGCCTGAAGATAGAAATACAAGCCTGACTTGCCTCAGAGAAATACCCCAAAGGAATAGGCAGCCCCCCACATATAATGACTGTTAGCAAGATGAAAAGACAAAACGTAGGAATGAAATAGATTCAGCAAAGTGAGGCCCGATATTCTAGACAGAGCGAAGATAGCAAAGAGAACTATGCAGTCTACAAAAAACCCTAAAGCAGAACCACGCAAAGGGGGGCAAAAAGACCCACCGTGCCGAACTAACGGCACGGCGGTGCACCCTTTGCGTCTCAGAGCTTCCAGCAAAAGAGAATAGCACAGCTGGACAGAAAAAATGGAAACAAAAACAAAGTAACACTTATCTAGCAGAGCAGCAGGCCACAGGAAAGATGCAGTAGCTCAGATCCAACACTGGAACATTGACAAGGAGCAAGGAAGACAGACTCAGGTGGAGTTAAATAGCAAGGCAGCCAACGAGCTCACCAAAACACCTGAGGGAGGAAGCCCAGAGGCTGCAATACCACTTGTGACCACAGGAGTGAATTCAGCCACAGAATTCACAACAGTACCCCCCCCTTGAGGAGGGGTCACTGAACCCTCACCAGAACCCCCAGGCCGACCAGGATGAGCCACATGAAAGGCACGAACAAGATCTGGGGCATGGACATCAGAGGCAAAAACCCAGGAATTATCCTCCTGAGCATAACCCTTCCATTTGACCAGATACTGGAGTTTCCGTCTAGAGACACGACAATCCAAAATTTTCTCCACAATATACTCCAATTCCCCCTCCACCAAAACAGGGGCAGGAGGCTCCACAGATGGAACCATAGGTGCCACGTATCTTCTCAACAACGACCTATGGAATACATTATGTATGGAAAAGGAGTCTGGGAGGGTCAGACGAAAAGACACCGGATTGAGAATCTCAGAAATCCTATACGGACCAATAAACCGAGGTTTAAATTTAGGAGAGGAAACCTTCATAGGAATATGACGAGAAGATAACCAAACCAGATCCCCAACACGAAGTCGGGGACCCACACGGCGTCTACGATTAGCGAAAAGCTGAGCCTTCTCCTGGGACAAGGTCAAATTGTCCACTACCTGAGTCCAGATCTGCTGCAACCTGTCCACCACAGAATCCACACCAGGACAGTCCGAAGACTCAACCTGTCCTGAAGAGAAACGAGGATGGAACCCAGAATTGCAGAAAAATGGAGAGACCAAGGTAGCTGAGCTGGCCCGATTATTAAGGGCGAACTCAGCCAACGGCAAAAATGACACCCAATCATCCTGGTCAGCAGAAACAAAACATCTCAGATATGTTTCCAAGGTCTGATTGGTTCGTTCGGTCTGGCCATTAGTCTGAGGATGGAAGGCCGAGGAGAAAGATAGGTCAATGCCCATCCTACCACAAAAGGCTCGCCAGAACCTCGAGACAAACTGGGAACCTCTGTCAGAAACAATATTCTCAGGAATGCCATGCAAACGAACCACATGCTGGAAGAACAAAGGCACCAAATCAGAGGAGGAAGGCAATTTAACCAAGGGCACCAGATGGACCATTTTAGAAAAGCGATCACAGACCACCCAAATGACCGACATCTTTTGAGAAACGGGAAGGTCAGAAATGAAATCCATCGAAATATGTGTCCAAGGCCTCTTCGGGACCGGCAAGGGCAAAAGCAACCCACTGGCACGTGAACAGCAGGGCTTAGCCCTAGCACAAATCCCACAGGACTGCACAAAAGCACGCACATCCCGTGACAGAGATGGCCACCAGAAGGATCTAGCCACTAACTCTCTGGTACCAAAGATTCCTGGATGACCAGCCAGCACCGAACAATGAAGTTCAGAGATAACTTTACTAGTCCACCTATCAGGGACAAACAGTTTCTCGGCCGGACAACGATCAGGTTTATTAGCCTGAAATTTCTGCAACACTCTCCGCAAATCAGGAGAGATGGCAGACACAATGACTCCTTCCTTGAGGATACTTGCCGGCTCAGATAACCCCGGAGAGTCGGGCACAAAACTCCTAGACAGAGCATCCGCCTTCACATTTCTAGAGCCCGGAAGGTACGAAATCACAAAATCAAAACGAGCAAAAAATAACGACCAACGGGCCTGTCTAGGATTCAAGCGCTTGGCAGACTCGAGATAAGTAAGATTCTTATGATCAGTCAATACCACCACGCGATGCTTAGCTCCCTCAAGCCAATGACGCCACTCCTCGAATGCCCACTTCATGGCCAGCAACTCTCGGTTGCCCACATCATAATTACGCTCAGCAGCAGAAAATTTCCTGGAAAAGAAAGCACATGGTTTCAACACTGAGCAACCAGAACCTCTCTGTGACAAAACCGCCCCTGCTCCAATCTCAGAAGCATCAACCTAGACCTGGAACGGAAGAGAAACATCTGGTTGACACAACACAGGGGCACAGCAAAAACGACGCTTCAACTCCTGAAAAGCTTCCACGGCAGCAGAAGACCAATTAACCAAATCAGCACCCTTCTTGGTCAAATCGGTCAATGGTCTGGCAATGCTAGAAAAATTACAGATGAAGCGACGATAAAAATTAGCAAAGCCCAGGAATTTCTGCAGACTTTTCAGAGATGTCGGCTGAGTCCAATCCTGGATGGCCTGGACCTTAACCGGATCCATCTCGATAGTAGAAGGGGAAAAGATGAACCCCAAAAATGAAACTTTCTGCACACCGAAGAGACACTTTGATCCCTTCACGAACAAGGAATTAGCACGCAGTACCTGGAAAACCATTCTGACTTGCTTCACATGAGACTCCCAATCATCAGAGAAGATCAAAATGTCATCCAAGTAAACAATCAGGAATTTATCCAGATACTCACGGAAAATGTCATGCATAAAAGACTGAAAAACAGATGGAGCATTGGCAAGTCCGAACGGCATCACCAGATACTCAAAATGACCCTCGGGCGTATTAAATGCCGTTTTCCATTCATCTCCCTGCCTGATTCTCACCAGATTATACGCACCACGAAGATCAATCTTAGTAAACCAACTAGCCCCCTTAATCCGAGCAAACAAGTCAGATATCAATGGCAAGGGATACTGAAACTTAACAGTGATCTTATTAAGAAGGCGATAATCAATACACGGTCTTAGCGAACCATCCTTTTTGGCTACAAAAAAGAACCCTGCTCCCAATGGTGATGACGATTGGCGAATATGTCCTTTCTCCAGGGATTCTTTCACATAACTGCGCATAGCGGTGTGTTCAGGCACGGACAAATTAAATAAACGACCCTTAGGGAATTTACTACCAGGAATCAAATTGATAGCACAATCACAATTCCTATGCGGAGGTAGGGCATCAGACTTGGGCTCTTCAAATACATCCTGAAAGTCAGACAAGAACTCTGGGATGTCAGAAGGAATGGATGACGAAATAGACAAAAATGGAACATCACCATGTACTCCCTGACAACCCCAGCTGGTTACCGACATAGAGTTCCAATCTAATACTGGATTATGGGTTTGTAGCCATGGCAACCCCAACACGACCACATCATGCAGATTATGCAGTACCAGAAAGCGAATAACTTCCTGATGTGCAGGAGCCATGCACATGGTCAGCTGGGCCCAGTACTGAGGCTTATTCATGGCCAAAGGTGTAGCATCAATTCCTCTCAACGGAATAGGACACCGCAAAGGCTCCAAGAAAAATCCACAACGTTTAGCATAATCCAAATCCATCAGATTCAGGGCAGCGCCTGAATCCACAAACGCCATGACAGAATACGATGACAAAGAGCATATCAAGGTAATGGACAGAAGGAATTTGGACTGTACAGTACCAATGACGGCAGAGCTATCGAACCGCCTAGTGCGCTTAGGACAATTAGAAATAGCATGAGTGGAATCACCACAGTAGAAACACAGCCTGTTCAGACGTCTGTGTTCTTGCCGTTCAACTTTAGTCATAGTCCTGTCGCACTGCATAGGCTCAGGTTTACTCTCAGACAATACCGCCAGATGGTGCACAGATTTACGCTCGCGCAAGCGACGACCGATCTGAATGGCCAAGGACATAGACTCATTCAAACCAGCAGGCATAGGAAATCCCACCATGACATCCTTAAGAGCTTCAGAGAGACCCTTTCTGAACCAAGCTGCCAGTGCAGATTCATTCCACAGAGTGAGTACTGACCACTTCCTAAATTTCTGACAATATACTTCTACATCATCCTGACCCTGGCATAAAGCCAGCAAATTTTTCTCAGCCTGATCCACTGAATTAGGCTCATCGTAAAGCAATCCAAGCGCCTGGAAAAACGCATCAACATTACTCAATGCAGGGTCTCCTGGCGCAAGAGAAAATGCCCAGTCCTGTGGGTCGCCGCGCAAAAAAGAAATAATAATCAAAACCTGTTGAATAGGATTACCAGAAGAATGAGGTTTCAAGGCCAGAAATAGCTTACAATTATTTTTGAAGCTCAGGAACTTAGTTCTGTCACCAAAAAACAAATCAGGAATAGGAATTCTTGGTTCTAGCATAGATTTCTGATCAATTGTATCTTGAATCTTTTGTACATTTATAACGAGATTATCCATTGAGGAGCACAGAGCCTGAATATCCATGTCCACAGCTGTGTCCTGAAGCACTCTAATGTCTAGGGGAAAAAAAGAACTGAAGACAGAACTGAGGAAAAAAAAAAAATGATGTCAGGACTTCTTTTTTCCCTCTATTGAGAATCATTGGTTGGGCTCCTTGTACTGTTATGCTGTGCTATCAGGCAACACAGTGTGCAGTAATCAGCACACATACAGTGATATGGCAATAACCCAAAAACAATAGAACAAGCTCTGAGACGTGGAATCTCTGCAGACTGCAATACCTGAACCTATCCTCACACAACTGAAAGCAGCAGTGGATTGCGCCTATCACTACCTATGCAACTCGGCACTGCCTGAGGAGCTGACTAGCCTGAAGATAGAAATACAAGCCTGACTTGCCTCAGAGAAATACCCCAAAGGAATAGGCAGCCCCCCACATATAATGACTGTTAGCAAGATGAAAAGACAAAACGTAGGAATGAAATAGATTCAGCAAAGTGAGGCCCGATATTCTAGACAGAGCGAGGATAGCAAAGAGAACTATGCAGTCTACAAAAAACCCTAAAGCAGAACCACGCAAAGGGGGGCAAAAAGACCCATCGTGCCGAACTAACGGCACGGCGGTGCACCCTTTGCGTCTCAGAGCTTCCAGCAAAAGAGAATAGCACAGCTGGACAGAAAAAACGGAAACAAAAACAAAGTAACACTTATCTAGCAGAGCAGCAGGCCACAGGAAAGATGCAGTAGCTCAGATCCAACACTGGAACATTGACAAGGAGCAAGGAAGACAGACTCAGGTGGAGTTAAATAGCAAGGCAGCCAACGAGCTCACCAAAACACCTGAGGGAGGAAGCCCAGAGGCTGCAATACCACTTGTGACCACAGGAGTGAATTCAGCCACAGAATACACAACAGACAATGACCCCAAGCATACAGCCAAAGCTACCCAGGAGTTCATGAGTGCCAAAAAGTGGAAAATTCTGCAATGGCCAAGTCAATCTCCAGATCTAAACCCAACTGAGCATGCATTTCACTTGCTCAAATCCAGACTTAAGACGGAAAGACCCACAAACAAGCAAGACCTGAAGGCTGCGGCTGTAAAGGCCTGGCAAAGCATTAAGAAGGAGGAAACCCAGCGTTTGGTGATGTCCATGGGTTCCAGACTTAAGGCAGTGATTGCCTCCAAAGGATTTGCAACAAAATATTGAAAATAAAAATATTTTGTTTGGGTTATGTTTATTTGTCCAATTACTTTTGACCTCCTAAACTGTGGAGTGTTTGTAAAGAAATGTGTACAATTCCTACATTTTCTATCAGATATTTTTGTTCAACCCTTCAAATTAAACGTTACAATCTGCACTTGAATTCTGCTGTAGAGGTTTCATTTCAAATCCAATGTGGTGGCATGCAGAGCCCTGACCCTGGTATTGTCGAAGCTTCTTGGGAAAGAGGGAGATACCCCCTACTGACACTCTTACCATCCCTTACCTTTTTTCCCCCAGCGCGACCACCCGAACCCCTTCTCCCAATTAAGACAGAGACAAGAGTTTCTTTGGAATTATGTAGGCCACAGCAGCCTGTTTATTAAACAAAAACAACGGTTAACAATTAATGTAAAAGCATACATTTCAAAACTAGGGGAAGTCCTTGGAGCCCAAAAGAATCTGGTGATTTTAACCATACCGCGAACATAACTCAAACCATATTTTACTCCCAGCCGTTGTAAGCCTGGCTCGGGAGCACCAAAAACCCCGCAAGAGGGTTCACTGTTCGCGGTAAAAACATGAGATCCGACCACCCCTGCCGGAACTCCCCACCACCAATCACCAGATCCAAAACATAATAAACTTCAGAACAGAGGAGCCATATACCTATGGACCCCCCAAACCAATTTCCACCAACTCCAAGGACTCCCCCCAACCGCCACAACGAGAGGCCTTTGAAAACCTTAAAGGCCCGAGACCCCACCCGACCGAAAAGCTATGGCCTTCTCAATGCCCTCCTGTAACCCGAGAGCCCAAAAATCCATTCCTACAGCATTCAAATGCACGCCGTCCGCCAACCAATACTCCCCATTTCCAGATTCCAATTCAAAATGTCTGACCGCCGCACCCCCATTCCTAACCACAAAGGCAGACACCGCCCTGTTCACCTTTATGCGGGCCTTATCAATTTTTTGCAAAGACCGCATGTGCTTCCACCGTTTCCGCGGCACGATTTCGGACCAGACGACAGTCAATCCCGGGTACAAAACCCATAAACGTAAACAGTCCTGTTTGATGTCTCTAACCAACTCCCGAAAAGGTCGGACCCCAAGATCGTTACCCCCCACGTGCAAAACCAAAACGTCGGGAGCTCTGTCCAGTCTCACACTGTTCTGGATTTCCCGCAACACGCGATTCCAGGCCATACCCCGAAAACCGAGCCACCGGATGACTGCGACGCTTCGATCAAATCCGAGTTGCCTGCCCTCCGTCCGAACGTCTGCTCGCAGAGCTCCCCAGTGCACGTACGAGTGTCCAAGAATCCACACCAATAAACCTTGGTGACCTGGAAAACAAACACAAACTTAACAACTGTCCCCTACTGCAGCAAAACGCTCCATAAAGCCTATAAAACCCCATCGACCACCCCCTGTGGCCGCACATAACTTCTAAAGCGGTTGGAGCGCCACCTACCGATCCTACGAATGGCGGAATCCTCCAATCCCCCAATTGCCGCTTCAGTTGCGGCACCTATCCGGAAGGAGTGAGGGGCGAAACAAGCCCCATCCAACCCCACCGAGGAAATCGCCTTTTTGAAAACCGCCGTAAACTGGTATCGAGACAAGCAGGAACCATCCTGGTGACATAACAATGCCCCATCCCGCTTAGGCTGCAGGCCCCAAAAGTTGCTAAGGCAAGAGACTGGACACATAACGGACCCCGCAACTGAGCCCACCACAATTCTGCTGCCCCGCCCCTCCTGATCCGACTTTGACCTTCGCAACCATAACTCCACCTGGCCCCCAGCCAACAATACGTCCCTGGCCAATAAACCCCCCGGCCCTTTTTTGTTTGGTGCCACCAACTCTCCTACTCTAAAGGCCCCAAAAAAGGCCAATGAAAAGGCCAGCCGAAATAAACAAAGCTCAAAAAACGAAGAACACAGTGATGACAATGCTTCGCCCAATTTTTCCAAAACGTTAAGACACCGGCCTCCTAGAATCTGTTCCTCTGGGCCGCCACCTAAAACCTCTTACGGCCCTCTGCACCAAAAAGGACTTGGTGATATCGTCCTGACCCCGCAATTTGCAACCAAAGGCCAGGGCCGCCATGACTCTTGACACTTTTGCGGGAGACCAACCCGCTGATGCCCCCCGGCTCAACCATGACAACAGGATCCCGATCTGATCCTGGTAGCTCCACCCACCAAATTCCGCTGCTAGCAAAAACTCCCACTCCCGCCAAGTTGCCTGATAAGCCTCCCAGGTTATGGGAGCCAACGACGCCTTAATCAATGCCTGAGCGTCCCGGACACCGCTAGCCAAAGTTCTGGAGGGCACTCCAAACCGACCATCTCCGCCTCCGGGGCCAATGACCGAAAACGATCGAACTGCAAACGAGAAAGAGAGTCAGCGATGGAGTTATGAACTCCCGGCACATGCGACGCTGTGACATGCGCGTTCAAATTCAAACACAACAGCACCAAACGCCGTAACACGCAAACCACCGGCGGCGAAGATGCAGACAAACTATTAATCGCGCAAACCACCCCCATGTTATCGCAACGAAAACGAACACGCCTGTTCCGAAAATTATCTTGCCACAAGTGCACCGCTACCAAAATAGGGAAAATCTCCAGGAGAGCAATGTTACGAACTAAACCAGTAGAAATCCAACTCGCAGGCCACTTTGCCGCGCACCATTGCCCTTGGAAATATGCTCCAAAACCCGAACCTCCGGCTGCGTCAGTGAATAATTCCAACGACTCGTTGTCAATCACGCCCGCCATAAACAACGACCTACCATTATATGACTTCAGGAACTCACTCCACACTGCCAAATCCTCCTTGTGCTCAGCTAATAACCGCACAAAATGGTGAGGAGCCTTAACTCCCGCCGTAGCGCTAGCCAACCTCCTAGAAAAAACTCGCCCCATTGGCATGACTCGACAAGCGAAATTAAGCTTACCGAGCAGAGATTGCAGGTCTCGCAAAGGCACCTTACGCAGGCGACCAGTTCGCACAACGTCTTCCCGTAGGCCCGTCAATTTGTCCTCAGGCAAACGAAACTCCCACCGCACGGTATCGATGACTATGCCTAAGAAACACAAGCACGTACTCGGGCCTTCCGTCTTACCCGGTGCCAGCGGGACCCCGAACCGCGAAGCCACCCATTCAATCGCATTCAAAATCCTTGCACAGCAATCGGACCCCGCCGGGCCGATGCACAAAAAATCGTCTAGGTAGTGTAGGACCGCATCGCAACCAGACACGTCCCGTACCACCCATTCCAAAAAGGAACTAAACGCCTCGAACAGAGCACAAGACAGCGAACAACCCATGGGCAAACATCTGTCAACAAAAAATTTTTTCTCCCAAAAACATCCAAGAAGTCTAACGCTAGACGGATGAACCGGCAACAATCGAAAAGCGGCTTCTATGTCCGTCTTTGCCAACAGGGCACCTTTTCCGCATCTCTGCACCCAAGCTACCGCTTCATCAAACGATGCGTAAACCACCGAGCACAAATCAGGATCAATGCCGTCGTTCACCGACCTACCCTTAGGATACGACAGGTGCTGGATAAGGCGAAATTTTCCCGCTTCCTTCTTAGGGACCACCCCCAGAGGGGAAACAACTAAGTCCTCAAACGGAGCATGGTCAAAAGGGCCAGCCATGCGGCCCAAAGCCACCTCCTTACGTAACTTCTCTGAAACCACCTCAGAGTGTAACAAGGCTGAATGCAGATTTTTCCTAACAACGGGAACCACAAAAGGAGGTGCTGGAATAACAAAACCTTCCGTAAAACCGGACAGTAACAGTGCCGCCTTTTCCTTATCTGGGTACCTACTTAGATAAGGGACCATCCTTTCCACCATCACCGGAGTCTCCCCCATGGGAATTACCTGGACCTGCTTTTGCCTTGCCCTTCTTAAAGCATTTTGCGGCTCCGTGGGAGGAACCACTGCAGTGGGAGCACAAATGTTTAAATCTACAATTGCTTCCAAATTTGCACTGTCCCTCATTAAATTGCCAGCAGACACCCAACTTCTGTCCTCCTGCCTGACCGGCGTTGCCTGAGGAGCTCCCTGCACCGGACTGAGATCCATGGCCGGACCCACCGGCCCCCCCTTGAAAGGGATGGCCGAACTTGTACTGCGCCATCACGCGCAACCAGAGACCAATATCCTTCTGGTCCCACCTAATAGCCGGCCGCACAGCTTTTCTCTGCCTAAACTGCTCATCGTATCTCAGCCACGCCTGACCGCCATACACCCTATGAGCCTCACTGATGGAATCCATGTAGCAAAACAGCCCCGAGCAATTCTCCGGAGCCTTCTCGCCAATAACACTGGCCAAAATAGCAAAAGCTTGAAGCCAATTAGCAAAAGTCTGGGGAATCAAACGCCAACGCCGCTTTTCTTCCTCCTCCTTTTTTAAATCCTCCTTCTTCCCCTTGTCAATGTTAAATTTCTCCAAGGGGAGCAGTGAAAAAATTTCCACGTACTCATCCTTACTAATCTTTTCCCTGACCTCTTTCTTAAGATGCGCCCCCAATGGGCCCTCAAAACACACGTATACCTCGCCGTGCGCCCTATCATCTAAGTGGACCCTACACTCCTCCTCCTTCTCAGTCTGCACAGAAACCGAAACTGGCTCCGCAACCTCGGCCTGCGCTGCTGCCGCACTAACCGGACTCCGTGTTACACCAGACCAAGCACCCAAAAAACCCTGCGGAGCCACATCACGATCCAATCTAGCTAGCAGGTTCTGCACATTAACCAAAAGCTCCCGCACCCCTGCCGCTTCACCGCCGCCTGCTACCCCTGCCGCAGCTACGCCGCTAAGCGCTCCCTGACCACCACTAAACGCAGGCGCACTAGCATCATAAGAACAAGCACGAGACACAGACGCATACTCACCGGGCTGCAAGGGATCTGTGGTCCCTCCAGCCGGAGTGCTGGTATCCGGACGTCCACGAACGGCCCAATCCGCCACCGACCCGTCCAACGATGTGCCTTGGAGGTGTCCGTCAGACCCGCTGCTCCCGGACGCAGCTGGCCCGTGGGACACTGGATTCGGACTCCCCGCGATGGGGGGAGACGCCGCCTGGACCGGCGAGGGCACATCTTGCTGACCGGCGCCAGCCGCAGTCCAGGCCGCCGTAAGAGGCTGTCCGCTCCAAGGCCCTGGAGCAGGGGGGACCCCCCACCACTGTAGTAGGGGCCGACCCAGCGCCGTCCTGCCTCGGGCCGCCCGCCCCGCTTCCATCCACTGCTCCTCTGGGCCCCGCTCTCACCGCCGAGGCAGACCGCGCGGCGGAACCGGCACCGCCGCGGCCTCCCGCTGCTCTAGGCCCCAAGCGCTGCCCGGCGCGTCTTGGCTCTGCCCCCACCACACCACGAGGTGAGGGCCTAGCAACCGCCGCTGCGCCCCCCCTGGCAGTCGGATTCCTCCCAGGCCGGGGCCTACTCGCCGCTGCTCTTACCGGCGCCCGGCCTGGAGGGTCCCGGGAGGGGCTCCTACGCCTGCGGGGGGCGCTAGGCCCAGGATCCGGCGATAGGCGCTCGGGGGGCCGTGTCCGCCGAGCCCGCCGATCAAGATGGGGGACCGCCGGCGGGGATCCGCTGCCGCCGGCGCCGCCGTCCAGCAGGTGGGCCACCTGCGCCTCCAGCCATCCGGGAGGCCGAGAGGCTGCAGCCGCCCTCAGGCTCTGCAGCACAGCGTCCACACCTGACATGCTGCTGCTTTCAGTGCTGGTGAGCGGGAACTGACCGGCCCCCGCCCCCTGACACTTCCCTAACCCTCTCTTCAACTATCTCCCCCGCCCCCTATACTGTTAACCCTTTCTGCCCCACCCCCTCCTCTCCAACCCATTGTCATGCTGGCCTTCGCTTAGCCGTGGGGGGGAGGGGGCGGCTCGCTCCGGCCTGTCCTAACTCGCGAAAATTGTGTCACTGTCCAAATATTTCTGGCCCTAACTGTATATATATATTAAAATTTGCTTGTGCTGCCATTTTCCATGACTCGTAACATTTGCATATTTTGGTATCTGGGCTTGGGTGAGGGCTTCTTTTCTGCGCCCTGAGTTGATGTTTTTATTCATACCATTTTGGGACAGATACAATGTTTTTATCACCTGTTATTGCATTTTATTGCAATGTTGTGGTGACCAAAAAAATTCTGTTTTTGCTTTTTTTTTTCTTGTTACATCATTTACTGATCAGATTAATTTGATAGGTCAGACTTTTATAAATGCATTGACACCAACTATGTATATTTTTTTTAATTTGTTTATTTTAATGAGACAAAAGGCAGTAATTTAAACTTTTGTAATTTTTTTTTTATATATTTCATATCGTTAAAAACCTTTTTTAACATTTTACTGTATTTGTTAGTCCCCTTAGGGGACTTGAAGCTCCAATCGTCTGATTGCTTGTACTATACATAGCTGTACATCAGCCCTGCTATCTATAGAGAAAATCCCAATCTCCAGCTAAATGCCGGCTTCTTCTACAGGCGCAGTCATGACAAGCACGGAGGTCTTCATCAGACCCCCAGCTGTCATGGCACCCCACGATCACTGCATTAGCAGGCCAGTGGGATTGGGTCATTTTTAACAGATTAACAACTGCGACTGGAGCTCCGCTGCTGCTTCGGCTGTTAGAAGCAGATGATGGCTGAATAATTCAGTCATCATCTGCCGAGAAAGATGGCTATTGAGCGCATGTGTTGATGTTTTTAACCCAGAAGTGATGAATACCATTACAGAAGAGTGAAGGACAAAATTATGTAGCGTGACAAGGAAAATCCAGAAAAGAGTGGAGGTTTTGCAAAGATATGAAAAATGTTATGTAGAACTAAAATGAAATATTGTAAAAGTAGATTTCCCCTATAAAATAATGTTGTGTAAAAGCGGTGTTCAATAATATAAAAATAGGTATGTAGATAAGAAACGAGTGCACTTGTGTTGGTCAAACGGAGGGTTTTTTTCTGTTCAGTAGCTGCACTGTTCTATCACAGGAGTTGAACAATTCAGTCATTTTATGGTCAAAATTAATATTTTATTGCAAAATGATTAGATTTGTAGATTGAGCCCTCACGGGCAGGCTCCTCTCTCCTCCTGCACCAGTTGTGACTTGTATTGTTTAAGATTATTGTACTTATTTTTATTATGTATACCCCTCCTCACATGTAAAGCGCCATGGAACAAATGGTGCTATAATAATAAATAATAATAATAATAATAATAATAATAATATGACCCCTCTTGGCAGCTAATACATGATATCAGAATAGTGTGAATGTTAACCACTAGATGGCGGTCTTGCCTTGGTTTAGCATTTCTTTAGCAGGAGACGTCTGTTACAGATGACTTTTTACTTCTCATCTGCAAACTACTGATTGGCTGAAAGGCAGTGTTCATACCTGCAATTAAAAAGGCGTTGTATTATGATCTTCATAATAAACATCTAGCTGATTCAGAACCTCATTATACACCTCTAAGCTGCTGCAGAACCTTATCATATACACCTCAACTGCTGCACAATGTTATACTACACATCTCAGCTGCTGCAGAACCTCATCGCATATATCCTAAAAACATACATTTTGCAGAACATCATAATAAATTCCTCCTCTGTGAACATCATAACAAAACACCTCAGCTCAACGTCACAGTACACACCTCCGTCAGCTGCACAATCACATAATGTAGGACTTTATAATATTTTTTGCGTTTTGCTACCTCACAATCTGGAATGTCACTGTAATAACAGCTGCAAGTCGCTTTGTATAAGACTTTTGAGCTTTCCACATCTTGTCACTGTGAATTTTGCCCACTCCTCAATGCAAAACTGCTCCAGCTCCTTCAAGTTAGGCGCTTTCCTCTGGTGAACATCAATCTACTAGTCTGACCACCGATTCTCAATTGGATTAAGGTCTGGGCTTTGGCTAGGTCACTCCAAAACATTTAAACGTTTCTCTTTAAACCACTTGCAGTTTGCTTTAGCAGTATGCTTTGGGTCATTGTCTTGTTGGAAGATGAACCTTCGTCCCAGTCTCAAATCATTGAAAGACTGAAACAGGTTTTGCTCAAGAATATCCCTGTATTTCACACTATCCATCTTCCCCTCGACTTGGACCATTTTTCCTGTCCCTGCTGTTGAAAAACATCCCCAAAGCTTGATGCTGAAACCACCATGTTTCACTGTGGGGATGGTGTTCTTGAGATGATCAGCAGAGTTGGTTTGGCACTAGACATAGCGTTTACCTTGGTGGCCAAAAGTTCAATTTTGGTCTCCTCTGACCACAGCACCTTCCTCCATACATTTGGGGAGCCTCTCACATGTCTTTTGGCAGACTCAAAATGAGCCTTGCAATCTTTGTGTGTGAGTAAAGGCATTTTTCTTGCCACTCTTCCATAAAGGCCACCTCTATGGAGTGAACATCTGATTGAGGTTGTAATGACAGATACTCCAGTCTCGGCTTGGGAACACTGCAGCTCCTTCAGGGTCACCTTTTGGTCTCTGTGCTGCCTCTCTGATTAATGCCCTCCTTGACCGGGCTGGAACTTTTGGTGGGCGGCCCTCTCTTGGCAGGTTTGTTGTGGTACCATGTTCTTTCCATTTGATGCTAATGGTTTGATGGTGCTCCGGGGGATCATCACAGATTGGGATTTTTTTTTTTTATTCTCAACCCTGACTTGTACTTATCCACAACTTTGTACCTGACTTGTTTGGAGATCTCCTTGGTCTTCATGATGTTGTTTGGATATCTCCTCGGTCTTCATGATGTTGTTTGGAGATCTCCTCGGTCTTCATGATGTTGTTTGGAGATCTCCTCGGTCTTCATGATGTTGTTTGGAGATCTCCTCGGTCTTCATGATGTTGTTTGGAGATCTCCTCGGTCTTCATGATGTTGTTTGGAGATCTCCTTGGTCTTCATGGTGTTTGGAGATCTCCTCGGTCTTCATGATGTTGTTTGGAGATCTCCTCGGTCTTCATGGTGTTTGGAGATCTCCTCGGTCTTCATGATGTTGTTTGGAGATCTCCTCGGTCTTCATGATGTTGTTTGGAGATCTCCTTGGTCTTCATGGTGTTTGGAGATCTCCTCGGTGTTAGTGGTGCCTCTTGTTAATGGTGTTGCACCTTCTGTGGCCTTTCATTAAAGGTATAGTGCATATATTGACAATGTGACACTTAGATTGCACACAGGGGGACGTCCTGTCACTAAGCATGGGACTTATGAAGGTAATTGCTTGCGCTATAAATTTTTACAAGCTTCATAGCAAAAGAGGTGATTACATACGCACATGCCAATTTTTTGTTATTTGATTCCATAAATGTAATTTATGCCTTTTTAATTTTCTCAATTCACAAACTTAGACTATTTTGTGCTGATGCATCACACAAAAATATTTTAACGCAGGATGTAATGTAGCAAAATAGGTAAAAAGCCAAGGAGGTGTTTGCTGTCACAAGCCACTGTAGAAGGCTCAGGTTCTGAAGAACATTGTAATGGCTGCCCTGAGCTGTTGGAGAATAACACCGTATACACCTGAGGTTCAATAGTCCTTTTTTTAAATATAATATTATAAATATGAAATATTCTCAGCTTTATAATATAATTTGTGTTTCTCACTATTATCATCTGAAATTTGAAAATCTGACAGGCGTTATGATAAGGTCACTATTTATGTGGCATTTTCTATATTTTTAATTTCAACTGTTTCATTCTAGGAGAAATGTGTTGCTGCTTTGGCCCGAGTGGAGCGCACGGACTTCCTCACTCCCATGTGTATTGGAGAGGTGGGCCACGTCAGTGCAGAAATCTCCTATACTTCCAAGCACTCAGTAGAGGTTCAAGTTAATGTTATGGCTGAAAACATATTGACAGGTAAGACTTTTTTTTTAAATACATATGGGGCAGTATCATAGTGGTATTGTTTCTTGTACATAGGAGGCAGTAATACAGCAGCTGTGCACTTGTACATAGGAGCAGTAGAACAGTAGCTACGTTCTTGTACATAGGGGGTAGTATTATAGTAGTTATATTCCTGTACATAGGAGGCAGTATTATAGTAGTTATATTCTTGTACATAGGAGGCAGTATTATAGTAGTTATATTCTTGTACATAGGGGCAGTATTATAGTAGTTATATTCCTGTATATAGAGGGCAGAATTATAGTAGTTATATTCTTGTACATAGGAGCAGTATTATAGTAGTTATATTCTTATACATAGGAGACAGTATTATAGTAGTTATATTCTTATACATAGGAGACAGTATTATAGTAGTTATATTCTTGTACATAGGGGCAGTATTATAGTAGTTATATTCTTGTACATAGGAGACAGTATTATAGTAGTTATCTTCTTATACATAGGAGACAGTATTATAGTAGTTATATTCTTGTACATAGGAGACAGTATTATAGTAGTTATATTCTTGTATATAGGAGCAGAATTATAGTAGTTATATTCTTGTATATAGGGGCAGTATTATAGTAGTTATATTCTTGTACATAGGGGCAGTATTATCTATATATATAATTGCCTAAGGGTTTTTCCGTCTGTCTGTCTGTCTGTCCTGGAAATCCCGCGTCTGACTGGTCGAGGCTGCCAGGCCTTGACCAATCAGCGACCGGCACAGCGACGATGATGTCATAATGGTTGCCATGGCGACGATGATGTCATGAAGGTCGCCTCGACCAATCAGCGACAGGCACAGTCAGCCGCGAATTCTGGAATCATCATTGTCCATATACTACGGGGACATGCATATTCTAGAATACCCGATGCGTTAGAATCGGGCCACAGTCTAGTAGTACTTATATTCTTGTACATAGAGGCAGTATTATAGTAGTTATATTCTTGTACATAGGAGACAGTATTATAGTAGTTACATTCTTATACATAGGAGACAGTATTATAGTAGTTATATTCTTATACATAGGAGCAGAATTATAGTAGTTATATTCTTATACATAGGAGACAGTATTATAGTAGTTATATTCTTGTACATAGGAGCAGAATTATAGTAGTTATATTCTTATACATAGGAGCAGAATTATAGTAGTTATATTCTTATACATAGGAGCAGAATTATAGTAGTTATATTCTTGTACATAGGAGCAGTATTATAGTAGTTATATTCTTGTACATAGGAGCAGTATTATAGTAGTTATATTCTTGTACATAGGAGCAGTATTATAGTAGTTATATTCTTGTACATAGAGGCAGTATTATAGTAGTTATATTCATGTACATAGAGGCAGTATTATAGTAGTTATATTCTTATACATAGGAGCAGTATTATAGTAGTTATATTCTTATACATAGGAGACATTATTATAGTAGTTATATTCTTATACATAGGGGACAGTATTATAGTAGTTATATTCTTGTACATAGGGGACAGTATTATAGTAGTTATATTCTTGTACATAGGGGCAGTATTATAGTAGTTATATTCTTGTACATAGGGGACAGTATTATAGTAGTTATATTCTTGTACATAGGGGCAGTATTATAGTAGTTATATTCTTGTACATAGGGGCAGTATTATAGTAGTTATATTCTTATACATAGGAGACAGTATTATAGTAGTTATATTCTTATACATAGGAGACAGTATTATAGTAGTTATATTCTTATACATAGGAGACAGTATTATAGTAGTTATATTCTTGTACATAGGGGCAGTATTATAGTAGTTATATTCATGTACATAGAGGCAGTATTATAGTAGTTATATTCTTATACATAGGAGCAGTATTATAGTAGTTATATTCTTATACATAGGGGACAGTATTATAGTAGTTATATTCTTGTACATAGGAGCAGTATTATAGTAGTTATATTCTTATACATAGGAGACAGTATTATAGTAGTTATATTCTTGTACATAGGGGCAGTATTATAGTAGTTATATTCTTGTACATAGGGGCAGTATTATAGTAGTTATATTCTTGTACATAGGGGCAGTATTATAGTAGTTATATTCTTGTATATAAGGGGAAGTGTTATAGTAGTTATATTCTTGTACATGGGGCAGTATTATAGTAGTTATATGCTTGTACATAGGGGGCAGTATTATAGTAGTTATATTCTTCTACATAGGGGCAGTATTATAGTAGTTATATTCTTGTACATAGGGGGCAGTATTATAGTAGTTATATTCTTCTACATATGGGCAGTATTATAGTAGTTATATTCTTGTACATAGGAGCAGTATTATAGTAGTTATATGCTTATACATAGGGGGCAGTATTATAGTAGTTATATTCTTGTACATAGGAGCAGTATTATAGTAGTTATATTCTTGCACATAGGAGCAGTATTATAGTAGTTATATTCTTGTACATAGGGGCAGTATTATAGTAGTTATATTCTTGTACATAGGAGCAGTATTATAGTAGTTATATTCTTGTACATAGGGAGCAGTATTATAGTAGTTATATTCTTGTACATAGGGGCAGTATTATAGTAGTTATATTCTTGTACATGGGGCAGTATTATAGTAGTTATATTCTTGTACATAGGAGCAGTATTATAGTAGTTATATTCTTGTACATAGGGGCAGTATTATAGTAGTTCTATTCTTGTACATAAGGGGCAGTGTTATAGTAGTTATATCCTAACACAAGAGGTCTTAAAATGCCCACCTGTTCAGCACCACGCGTTTGTGGCATAGACGGCAGCAGTGACTGTGGAGGTCACTATGGGATGGCTGCAGAGCTTGTGCCTCACTATATTGAGGAGAAGCTTTCATTCTCTTAGTACTGTCATACTGTGTGCTAAGACGTGTCTTGTAGGTTAATGTATGATATATCACTGGAGATGCTTCCAGACAAAGCTCCACTGTATTATCCCACCGCTGGACGTGCATCTCAATCCTGCTTCCTATTCCAATTATATTGCAGAGAAAAACAGCCCGAGGTTCCAATTTTTTTTTGCATGTTGACTAAAATACGGTGTTGGTTTTAGCTGTACCATCTTTGTTATATTTTGTTCAATATACAAAAATATGGTGCATTTGTTCCCACCACTAAGGGGCCAAACCACACATTTTTCTTTTTTGTAATAAAGGGAGTAATCCGTCGTCAGGTTTTAGCCGTGTAATCTGAGAGCAGCATGATGTAGACAGATACCCCAATTCCAGCGATGTGTCACTTACTTAGTTGCGTTTTGCTGTGGCAATAAAATCAGTTTTTAATCAGCAGGAGATTATCATTAACGGACTAGCTCCCTCGTGCCACCTAGTCCAACCCCGCCCTCACCCCTGATTGGCAGCTTTCTGTCAATATACAATCAGTGGTGTGTGAAGTTATTCAGAGCTCAGCATTCTGAACACTGCTAGAGCACAGCAGAGGAAACTGTGATTCTATTACATCTTCTGCACCCTGAAAACTAAGGCAATCAGGGTCTCTGTCCCTACATCATTCTGTTGGCAAATTACATAGCAAAAACCTGCTGACAGATTCCCATTAATAGGAAGTTTAAAACCTGCCCCCTAGTGGTAGGAAAAGATTGAGGAGAATTTGCCATTAACACATCAGTCAAATTCCTTACACCTGAGGTCACCTGATTGGCTGCAGCGGTCACGTAACATCGCAATTTCTGGACTGAGGACTGAATATGAGAATTGTAGTTGTTTTATTATTTTCATGTATTTGCTACTTTTAGCCTGTTTTTTAAAAATCAGATAACCCCTTGCCTTGCTGATACTAGAAACCCCCAATCTAAGCTTTGACATGTGACACATTGTTTCCATTTTCTCAGGATTATGTTGTTTTTCTGCAGTTTTATAGATGCCCCCGTGTTTTCACTTCCGTGCCCTGCGCTCGAACCGGGCGTCTAATGTGGATTACCGGCCCGCTGAATGCTTCTCTTATTCCGTGTTATATGTTTATCTCTCTTGACACATTTTTTTCCATTTTCCTTCCAGCTCTTGCCCCACTTTCTGTCCGGATTACTTCTCTCTTCTCTCGTTTTGTCTGTATTTTTCCTGTGCTGCACAGTTGCTTTTAGCATTTTCAGCTTCTTTGCACAATGTTAGTGATCAGCTAGAAAAGCATAAAATACAGGGTAAATGTGACTGTTCTGCTAATACGGCATCTACTAATCTGGTGATGGTTTCCAACACAGGATGGCAGTGCACGGAGATGGCACACAGAGCTGGCGACTGAGAAAAGAGAATCCACTAGAAAATATGTCTTGTTACAAAACGTTCTCACAGGGGAAGCTACTAATAGATCGCAAGATAAAAATACATACATCTCATTACTTATACTGAGTTACATCCTTTACTATGCTCTAGATACAATGTACACAGTGACTGCACCAGCAGAATAGTGAGTGCAGCTCTGGAGTATAATACAGGATGTAACTCAGGATCAGTAATGTAATGTATGTACACAGTGACTGCACCAGCAGAATAGTGAGTGCAGCTCTGGAGTATAATACAGGATGTAACTCAGGATCAGTAATGTAATGTATGTACACAGTGACTGCACCAGCAGAATAGTGAGTGCAGCTCTGGAGTATAATACAGGATGTAACTCAGGATCAGTACAGGGTCAGTAATGTAATGTATGTACTCAGTGACTGCACCAGCAGAATAGTGAGTGCAGCTCTGGGGGTATAATACAGGATGTAACTCAGGATCAGTACAGGGTCAGTAATGTAATGTATGTACACAGTGACTGCACCAGCAGAATAGTGAGTGAAGCTCTGGAGTATAATACAGGATGTAACTCAGGATCAGTACAGGATCAGTAATGTATGTACACAGTGACTGCACCAGCAGAATAGTGAGTGCAGCTCTGGAGTATAATACAGGATGTAACTCAGGATCAGTACAGGGTCAGTAATGTAATGTATGTACACAGTGACTGCACCAGCAGAATAGTGAGTGCAGCTCTGGAGTATAATACAGGATGTAACTCAGGATCAGTACAGGATCAGTAATGTAATGTATGTACACAGTGACTGCACCAGCAAAATAGTGAGTGCAGCTCTGGGGTAAAATACAGGATGTAACTCAGGATCAGTAATGTAATGTATGTACACAGTGACTGCACCAGCAGAATAGTGAGTGCAGCTCTGGAGTATAATACAGGATGTAACTCAGGATCAGTACAGGGTCAGTAATGTAATGTATGTACTCAGTGACTGCACCAGCAGAATAGTGAGTGCAGCTCTGGGGGTATAATACAGGATGTAACTCAGGATCAGTACAGGGTCAGTAATGTAATGTATGTACACAGTGACTGCACCAGCAGAATAGTGAGTGAAGCTCTGGAGTATAATACAGGATGTAACTCAGGATCAGTACAGGATCAGTAATGTATGTACACAGTGACTGCACCAGCAGAATAGTGAGTGCAGCTCTGGAGTATAATACAGGATGTAACTCAGGATCAGTACAGGGTCAGTAATGTAATGTATGTACACAGTGACTGCACCAGCAGAATAGTGAGTGCAGCTCTGGAGTATAATACAGGATGTAACTCAGGATCAGTACAGGATCAGTAATGTAATGTATGTACACAGTGACTGCACCAGCAAAATAGTGAGTGCAGCTCTGGGGTAAAATACAGGATGTAACTCAGGATCAGTAATGTAATGTATGTACACAGTGACTGCACCAGCAGAATAGTGAGTGCAGCTCTGGAGTATAATACAGGATGTAACTCAGGATCAGTACAGGGTCAGTAATGTAATGTATGTACACAGTGACTGCACCAGCAGAATAGTGAGTGCAGCTCTGGAGTATAATACAGGATGTAACTCAGGATCAGTACAGGATCAGTAATGTAATGTATGTACACAGTGACTGAACCAGCAGAATAGTGAGTGCAGCTCTGGAGTATAATACAGGATGTAACTCAGGATCAGTACAGGATCAGTAATGTATGTACACAGTGACTGCACCAGCAGAATAGTGAGTGCAGCTCTGGAGTATAATACAGGATGTAACTCAGGATCAGTAATGTAATGTATATACACAGTGACTGCACCAGCAGAATAGTGAGTGCAGCTCTGGAGTATAATACAGGATGTAACTCAGGATCAGTAATGTAATGTATATACACAGTGACTGCACCAGCAGAATAGTGAGTACAGTTCTAGAGTATATTCAAGGTCGGTACCAGATAAATAATGTAAAATATTTACATATTGACTGAAATGTTAATGCATATTGGGAAACTAAAAATATCCCCAGGTGGAGTAAATGTCCCATTTGCACTGGCTGGATATGAAAACCAATAAAAAGAAGTGTTTGGAAGATATTTGAAAATAGTTTAAATCTATATTAATGAAATTTAGCAAAGAGAACTGAATAATGAAGAGGAATAATGTGAGAATAAATTATTTAATTTTGCTATAGCAGATACAGAAAGGGTGGGTGAGCACCAAATAAAATGTATAAAATATATAGAGATCTGAAAGCATAATAGATTATATAAAACTAGATGGTGGCCCGATTCTAACACATCGGGTATTCTAGAATATGTATGTATGTATATAGCAGCCACATAGTATATAGGAACCATGTAGTATGTAGCAGACAAATACTACGTGGCTTGTGCTATATACTATGTGGCTGCTATATACATACATACATACATACATACATACATACATATTGTAAAATACCTGATGCGTTCGTACAGGGCATGTAGTATATAATACAGGCCAAACAGTATATAACACAGCCCACATAGCATCTAACACTGGCCACGTAGTATATAACACTGGCCACGTAATATATAACACAGCCCATTTAGTATATAACACATATAACACAGCCCACATAGTATGTAACAGTGGCCACGTAGTATATAAAAGTGACCACGTAGTATATAGCAGCCACGCGGTATATAACACAGGCCACGTTGTATATTTAAAATAAAAAATAGTTATATACTCACACGCCGGGATCCAGCGAAGCTGTGCCGATGTGCGTTCTGCTGCCGCCATCTTCCATTCCCAGGATGCATTGCGAAATTACCCAGATGACTTAGCGGTCTCGCGAGACTGCTAAGTCTTCTGGGTAATTTTGCAATGCATCTCTGGGAACGGAAGCTGGCGGCAGGCGCGGGCGCATCGGCTGACTACGGAAGGTGAGAATAGCAGGTTTTTTGTTTTTTTTATTATTTTTAACATTAGATCTTTTTACTATTGATGCTGCATAGGCAGCATCAATAGTAAAAAACAAATTGGTCTCACAGGGTTAATAGCGGCGGTAATGGACTGCGCAATCCGCAGCATAACGCGGTCCTTACCGCTGGCATTAACCCTGTGTGAGCGGTGATTGGACGGGAGTATGGCGCGGGTGCTGACGGTAGGGGAGTATGGAGCGGGCTCTGACGGTAGGGGAGTATGGAGCGGGCTCTGACGGTAGGGGAGTATGGAGCGGGCGCCGGGCACTGACTGGACTGAAGTAGAGAGGGATTAATTCTCGGCCTGACTGTGCCCGTCGCTGATTGGTCGCGGCAGCCAGGACAGGCAGCTGGTGAGACCAATCAGCGACGTGGGATTTCCGAGACAGACAGACGGAAGTACCCCTTAGACAATTATATATATATATATATATATATATATATATATATATATATATATATATATATATATATATATATATATATATATATATATATATATATATAGATAGTATAGATGTACCTTGGTATATACCCTGATCTAGAGAAATGGTAATAAGTATCAAACATAAGAAACAAGGGGGTGTAAAGCAAGGTACAAATCACACAGTGGAAATAAAGTGTAGATAAAGGTGCCAACACTATTTGAATATCCCGTAAGAATAATAATTTAAGTGGAAAAATGAAGGGGACAAATGGTGGACCAAATGCAGAGATGCTGCTCACCCATCACACCCGACGCGCGTTTGTGAGATACAAGTGTATCTAGAAGAATTGAGGCTGTTTTGAAAGCGGACGGCCACCAAATATTGATGAGTTCAATTTCTCTCTTATTAATTCCCTTTGCATTTTGTTAATAAAACATAATCTAGTAACATTTCTATTTTGTTAAAGTATTTTTACTTATATATATATACAGCTGCAGACTTTGCCCCCTATATTCCACAATGTAAATTGGAGATTCTAACATGATTCTGTCACTAGACGATGGTTACTATAGCAACATTTTTTTTATTTTTACTTTAACACACATTCTTGGTCTTTTTCGTGATGATTCCTCCCACCTGAACTTAACTTTTATTTCACAACGTCCTCCTCTTGTTTGACCCCTTCCAGTGTAGAATTTTCCGCCGGTTGAGCTGTCTTAAAGTTTACTTTAATCTCCGATTCCTCAGGCGAGCCAGGACTGGGGTGCATAGAAGAGACTCTTGCTGAACTTGTGAAGTTTTTCAGAGACGAGATATATTTTATTTAAAGCTCTGCTCAAATTAGCTCCTTTTTTATATCTTGTTTTCTTACACGGCTTCTCGTGCTGTGGGCGGAAAAGGCAGGAGATTGAGAACCATATGGTGATGTCTGTCGGTTGTATTTGGAGAAGCGGAGGAATCTGAGCTGTTTGCAGATCTATCTTTATACGTGATACCCTGTCAGATGGCATAGAGGGCCAAAGCATATTCTATTGGGTCTTTATGGAGGACATTAGTGATGAGGGAACCTACTCAGATAAGGGTCTTCTGCGTGCTCGAAAAACATGTTCGAGTCCCCGTGGCTGCATGTCTCATGCAACCCATAATGGGATTCGCTATTTGTTAGGCAAACCCTGCATGCGTTGCTGCTGTCAAACAGCCGGACACTTGATTAGCGCACAAGCATCCTCGGATAACGTCTTATCCAACCATGTTTGCTCATCATTAGAGGACATCTATGTATAATCTCTATTTGGCAAAGACTTAAGGAGTTAAATGCATAGCCTATAGGGGTTGTCTGGCCTTACACTACAAGTCTGCAGTCCTTCAGACGTGAATTCATTTTAACACTGCGGCACCAGGACAGGGGCAGAGATAACGCTCGTTGGCCCCAGCCCTGATGTGGAGCAGCGTGATGAGGTCTGCAAGCTGCTGAGCTCGTTTTCGCTACTGCTGAGGGTTTACTATACATTGGGAAGGCTTCCAGGTGACTTGGAGAGATGGGTGGGTCCAGTCACCAACATACCTCACCCAAGGGGTTGTGTCTGGAGACCCAAGATGGAGTCTGTGTGTTTGTGCACGGGTTGGCAGTGCTGGAGAGTCTGAGCCAGAGTGAGAAGTGTTTGGAGGATGCCTCTGAGGATAACAGGTACCCGGGAAACCTGTGCGGGCGTTGCTGACAGGTAACGGACTCTAACCAGTATTGGGCATACCATACCGGGGCTCAGTGAGGACCGTGGGTTCTATGAGGCCGAATGGTTGCTGGCCGGTGCACGGGATGCTCTGTTATCACGTTCCTGAAAAGGTTTATGCTGTGTACGAATAAACAGAGTGGACTTTTAATCTTCAGTGTCCCGGGTATATTTCTCAACGACCAGCCAAGTGAGTACTCCCAGACCACCGAGGGTGGAGGCATGCCACGCTTTAAAAAAGCATTTTGACAGTGTCCCACATAGATGCCTAATGGGTAAAATAATGTCCAGAGGCTTAAATTGTAATTGTGTTAATTAAAATTGTTTAATGGACCCAGAGAGTTGTAGTGAGTGACTTCTCTGAATGGTTTCCGTCTACCAGAGGCGTACCCCAAGGTTCAATGTTGGGTCTTCTATATCAGTATTAAAGGTGATGAATGATAGAAGGCAGATGACACCAAACTAAGAATTACATTTATTTATCCTTGATAAGAGAAGAAATGTGAAAAGGAGGCGCAATATCCTGTATTATAAACAGCACATGGTAAGTTGGGGGGATTTTTATAGATTCTGCATTCAGGTCTAGCCTTTATGTATATGTTGTATCATATAGTATAATGGAGTTCTGCAACAACAGAAAGTGACCTTAAAGCGGTTATCCTCTAGTAGGACAAGCCCTTCTCATACCCCACGCTTGGCCCCCATAAAATAAAAAAGCTTACACTCACCTCCCATGTTGGCACTACTCTTGCGGTGTCGGCACTACTGTCGCGGTGTCGGCACTCGCCGTCTCGGGGCTTTCGTGCTGTTTTGTCAACACGTGAACCCAGCGGCCAATCAGCATTGCTGTCACTGCCCCCAACTTTTGTTGAATTGAACATGAAAATGAAGTCCAAAATCAGACTTCCTCTCATGTTCATTTTGTCCGATGGCGGAGACAGTGACGCCAGCGCTGATCGCGCCTCGGGCACCACGTGTCATGCAACCGAACGAGAGCCCGGAGACAGCGAGTGCCGACACTGCGGGAACGGCGCCGGCACGGGAGGGGAGTATAGGCTTATTTTTTAATTTTTTCTGGGTCAAGTATGGGGTATGAGAAGGGGTTGCCCTAGTAGTGGACAAAGACTTTAAAATACTACTTAGCAGCACAAATGATAAAAAATAACTTTACAACAGCTACGGAAAAAATGCAGCAAAGAAAGTGCTATAGACTGCTTTCAATAATAATGCAAGGGGTTGCTAAGGGTTGTTTTGAAGGCCAAGGGAGGTCACACCAAATATTGATTTAATTTATTTTTTTATTTTGTTTTTGATTACCGTAATTTTGTGCATTCACTTTATTTTTATTTTTTTAATCAAATTACAAAATGCAAAGTATTAACATTTTCTATTTTGAAAGCATTCTTAGTTTTCAGCAATCTTTGTACACCTCCCAGAAACTTTTGCACGTGTGTGTATTATATACTGTACATTAAAATACTATGACCTGTAATAATAAACCCCCGTGCCGTTGTCCGGTTATTTTTATCACTCGTGCTATTCTGAGGTCTCTGTTGTCATTGACACCCGGAGATGGTTTTGTCCTGGATGAGCTGTTTTCATGAACTCAGCAGAGTTGGAGATAGTGATAGACAAGTCTTGATTATCATTGCCTGTATGAATAATTTATAGTGCGTATCAAAATGCTTGGAGCCTCCAGGAGCAGAGAGTTGTCGGAAAGCTGATTCATCTAGTTTTTTTCCTTTCCTGAATGACTGAAAATAATTTGTAATTTAATTAATGAAATCTCCTATATAACACATGCTAGAACTATTAGAAAAATTTGGAGTCGTGCAATAAATTGATTGCATACGTGAAGCATAGATAGATAGGTTTCTTATTGAAAAAAAAATCGGAGCTGATATGTAGTACCTGGCAATGGCCACTACACAGCGTGTGGCGCTGTAGTGTTCCGTCTCCGCACTCTGTTTATATCCTGCCGCTAACGGTCCTGATAAGGTGACGGGTGTCGGACCCCAAAGTTATATGGATGACTGTCGTCAGTATAAAAGTAGTGGACAACACCATTTAATAATTAGTTATCAATATCTATATACATAATTGTCTAAGGGTCACTTCCGTCTGTCTGTCTGTCCTTCTATCACAGTTATTCGTTCGCTGATTGGTCTCGGCAGCTGCTTGTCATGGCTGCCGCGACCAATCAGCGACGGCCACAGTCTGATTAGACCCTCCCCTACTCCCCTGCACTCACTGCCCGGCGCCCGCTCTGTAATCCCCACCGCTCACACAGGGTTGATGGCAGCGGTAACGGCCCTCGGTGTAACGGACTCCGTTACCGCTGCTATTAACCCTGTGTGTCCCCAACTATTTACTATTGATGCTGCCTATGCAGCATCAATAGTAAAAATATGTCATGTTAAAAATAATTTTAAAAAAAACAAAAAACCTGCTATACTCACCCTCCGCCGCCGTTCTCGCTCCTCGCCACGCTCCTGGGACCGCTCCATTGCAAGCGGCAGCTTCCGGTCCCGTCCCAGGGCTGGTGTGCGGCAAGGACCTGCCGTGACGTCACGGTCATGTGACCGCGACGTCATCATAGGTCCTGCTCACACCAGCCCTGGGACCGGAAGCTGCCGCTTGCAATGGAGCGCTCCCAGGAGCGTGGCGAGGAGCGGGAAAGGCGGCGGATGGTGAGTATAGCAGGACTTCAACAGGCTATAGGTGAGTATATGTTTTTTTTTTTTAAGTCTCTATACTACGTGACTCTGTGCTGGCCAATATACTACGTGGCTGGGCAATATACTACGTGGCTGGGCAATATACTACGTGGCTGGGCAATATACTACGTGACTGGGCAATATACTACGTGGCTGGGCAATATACTACGTGACTGGGCAATATACTACGTGGCTGGCCAATATACTACGTGGCTGGTACGTGGCTGGGCAATATACTACGTGGCTGGGCAATATACTACGTGACTGGGCAATGTACTACGTGACTGGCCAATATACTACGTGGCTGGGCAATCTACTACGTGGCTGGGCAATCTACTACGTGGCTGGGCAATATACTACGTGGCTGGGCAATCTACTACGTGACTGGGCAATCTACTACGTGGCTGGGCAATCTACTACGTGGCTGGGCAATATACTACGTGGCTGGGCAATATACTATGTGGACATGCATATTCTAGAATACCCGATGCGTTAGAATCGGGCCACCATCTAAAATAGTAATAATTAGCAAAGCTGTAAATGGTTTCTATTTTGATTTATTTTTTATTTAATTTTAGTATTTTATTTTGAATTGATTTTTTTTTTAATGTTTTTATTTTGGGTTACGTTACGAATCAACATTGCTCAGTGGCCGTAAATTACTACAAATTACAATTGTTTTTGCTATTGGCATTATGCTCGCGCACTCTTAATGATGGTAAAAAATATTCTGTAGAGTTTCTAATGTCCGCTATCCCTTTTGTAGGACTGAGCCAAATGTACTCATTATTTGCCATCAGTCAGTTAATGAAGAGGGCAGGTTAACTCTTTAGTTACAGATGACACCATTATTTTAATACTTACTACGATAACGCCCTCTAGTGGTAACAGAAGGGTAACTCAAAGCGATTTTGCCAGGGCAATAGTTCCATGTCTGGAGAAAAAGGAAAAATCCTTACCCAAAAGTAGTGTTTTTACTGGTTTTCAAGACATATTTGTTGGGTCAATTGTAAGTGGCTCAATTTTGGCCTGTAAAACATTGGTGTTTCACAAAGGAGAGGTTCAGGATGATTCCCTCGTATCATATCTAAATACCCTGGCTAAGGAAAAGTGTTTTATTAGTGCCCATTTTCTAGCACTGTGTACTCCTCAATGGCCGTAACGAAAATGGGTGCAAGTGTTTCATTCGTCTAAGGCGCCCAAATGGTCCCTCTCTCTTGTACTAGAAGACCGATACTACTACACATCCATGAAAGTTGGGGGCCATTTTGGAGATATTGCATTGGAGACCACATGCTTGAAGTTACGCCACTGTTCCCAAGCCACATCTTCTGGCCGCCCCCAACTAGCTGTGCCCCTTGGGTGCATTTGCTCAAGGTTTTCAAACTATGTGGCACAAAAGTAGAAAATTGTACAGTAATGGACCCTACAAAAGTCATTATATAAGATGGGTGCAAATCAATAATCATCAATATTTAGATTTAGATGGTGACCATTTCATGTGTATGAATTTGGTGCTTTGGATCCACACAATGTCTCATGACCACTCTGCACCTGAAATCAGAAGTGCACAGGTTGTCATCAGAAACCTTTTGCAGGTAAGCTTCAATTCGTCAGCCTAGAAGGAAAATATTAAAAAACCAGTTTGAAAAATATAATAGATAAGACCTCCAAATATATACTGTAGTCTCCCCAAAAAAGCTTTTCAGCTATTTCTCATTCACGGCTTTTTTACCTCTCGTTCTTACATACTCCTACGTTCCTGTACCATCTCCCACCAGATGTCACATTGAAAGTGCAGTTTCCTTGGTAATGAACTTCAGGGGTGATCGACTATGAAGTTTGTGTCTGACGTGTAATGGATCCTCCGTTTGTTTTCTTCAGTTACCTGTCCTTTACATTGTAAATTTGATTCCAGCTTTTATTATCCATTAATTCTAGTGGGGATCAGATCGTGGAGCTAGATATTTGATCTGGTGATGTTGGTGCCTCCAGTCTTTCTTCCAATGTTTTTCCAACTGTGAAAAGCTTGTCTGCCCCGTGTACGGCCATATTTGATGTGATCATGCCATGTGAGGTCTATTACGTACAAGGCAATTATGTATTTAGAAAAGGGGGGTCTCATACATAAGATTTATAGATCCCTCCTTTTTATGGTGCCAGGTTTCGCCACCAAAGACAGAAGAGCTTGGCATCCATTTTCCCTCTTCATCGCCTTTTCATGGACCTTGAGTCAATCCCTCACTCCCTTGATTGCTATCAATATAAGTTTGTTTTGTAATGGACCGTGCCATTACTTAGTAATAAGGGAAAAGGCATCATCAACGGCCTGCTCTCTATTCTTCTCCGAGCAACAGAAAAGGTTCTGGTGTAAGTGGTGGCATTTGTCTCTTCCCTGTGGGTCGGGTCTCAGGGACATTAGAATCTTTAACTGGGACTGTTGCTGGCTGTATGGGCTTTGCATAGACATTGGACCATGACATTGGTTGGGGGAGGTACTGATATTGTAAAAAGGGCAAGATTATCACCAAATAAGAATGTAGGTGTATGTTCTTGTGTGGTGCACACCACCCTCAAAGGATTTGATTAATCAAGCAAGTACAAGATACAGACGTTCACATGAAGGAGCTTTTCGGGCCCAAGAGAAAAGCATGGCCGTGCCAGAGTAGAACTTAGACTGGAGACTATGTAGACTTCAGTAATTCAAGCCACAAGTCTACTCCGAAATATAGTGTGTAGAGAGAGCATAGTTGTTGCCCCATGAGAGATTGTGTTAGGTAGCAACATGCAACTACTTCATGAACCCTACCAATCCAGTTGGGGTGGACTCAATCATCCTCCACATAAGCCACCCGTAGGCCTACCGAACCAATGCCACAACCTGAATTTAGCCTGGTGGTGCTGTCACAAAGACTTTACCTGCACTGTGTTTGCTACCTCTGCCTGGAGATGAACCTCAATCTTTGCACTTCCTAGTCCTAGTAAGTTGTGACTACGAGCCTTGCCTCCTTTTGAGCATTAAATGAAGACTTTGTTCTTGGGGTTCCTATTTTCATGACGTCCAAGAAAATGGGGTCATGGGGAAAAAAAAGTAGAGCTCTTTGCAATTCTTTCCTAACTGAAATAACAATTTCTACCCAAATAATACCACAATATACTGCCCAAATTATACAATCCTATTCAATCCATCAAATGCCATAAAGTGCTCAAATAATTGGCAGCGTTCAATTGCTGCTGCCTGAAGGATCCTACTTAATTACTACCATGTTCTCCCCAAGTAGCACTAAAGTGTATTTTGCAAATATTACTGGATGGTTTCAGTTTGCTTTTGGGATTCCCATCCTTGGGACACATTGCAAATTGAGTCCCTGGGCAATTGCCCAGTTTTGCACCCTTTAGAAGGTAACCCCTTTTTTTGTTATGCAGATATTGAAACAATTGGATAGAAATATGCACAATAAATATCCACACTGGACTTCCCCCTTTAACATGTCAAGTCCGTGTACACTCAACATATAAATATTCAGAAACAGAAGCCATAAAAGAAATTTATATCTATTGTAATATTCTAGATAGTTACCCATTACTCAAACAATAGGAAGGAATGATAAAAGCCTCATTTCAATTCTACTTAGTGTATTTTGTACCGAACATGGCAAAGATGTATTTTACTTAGAACATTTGTTTTTGTCAGCTTTGTTTATTGCATTTGTGTCTTCCCATTGTCACAATACATCATCTTCTCTTTGCCATTACACGTGTTGACACCTTCTGGCAGAAAACAAGATAACTGAAAATCTGTATATTGAACCACTTCTCTCTTCTGTGTGGACAATAAAGTAGTATTGTTTCCAGTGTGTGCCGCAGCATATTAGTTGCCGCTTTTGCCGTGGCTTCGTCCCAGTAAAATCGGCAGTTTTCTGGGGGGTGCTAAGAGGCCAGCTGGGGGTTATTCTGCATCTACATTCTAAAAATGGCTGTTACTAATGAGACAACTGATTTAATTTTTCTATTGGGGTCTTAGACGTTCGAATAGTAACCATCAGGTTCCGTCCACCATCCATGTTGCCCATACAGCTGATGTTTATATACTGTAACTTCCCATAAGTCAAATTTATGGCCCAAAAGCATAATGCTGAATGAAACTGTTAAGGCAGCACTCTGTAGCGCTATAGCATGCAAATATAAATTATAAAAATTGAATTGCATTGCTGCACTAGAAATATGAAAAAATTGAGAATGCTTAGCGCATAAATTGGCCAATTCATGTGTACCTGGCAGCCACGTTAAGGCGATTCTCGATGCCAGGATCTAATGCCAATCCTCACTTAGACAGTCTACATCTCTCTGGGAACCTAATATGAATCCTCTCTGGACTTTTATCTATATCTCGATGGAGGGGTAGAATCCGACAATGATATTTGTATTAGCCTTCTGACCGAGCACTCCGCCCCTTAGCCTCAAGCATTTGATACTGATACAAAAGCATAATGCTGTGATAAATGCTAAAATGACAAACTAAGTCAGTGAGCACACAGATCCAAATATCTGGCATTGGTTTGGATGGTATCTGTTTGAAAAAGAAGTTTTAAAACATTCTGCTGATACCATGATTTATGGATAAAGGTACTGTGCAAAGTTTCTGCAGCTCCAAAATATGAAACCAGGAGCATCTGGACCTCTCTCTAAAAAATGTTTGCACCAAATTACATCGATACCGATCCATAATACCAGATTAAACAGTATTAATGCATGACACATGACATTTTACTTTTTAATTATGTTGGAAGCCACATTCAACCGTCAAAAAAATAAATAAATTGTGTGTATATCAAGCCACCACTTTTAAACTTACCGTATGTACTCGAGTATAAGTCGAGATTTTCAGCCCATTTTTTTGGGCTGAAAGTCCCCCTCTCGGCTTATACTCGAGTCATACCTAGGGGTTGGCAGGGGAGGGGGAGCGGGGGCTGTCTAATTATACTCACCTGCTCCTGGCATGGTCCCTGCAGGTCCCTGGCTTCCCCGGCAGCTTCTTCCTGTACTGAGCGGTCACATGGTATTGCTCATTACAGTAATGAATATGCGGCTCCACCTCCCATAGGGGTGGAGCCGCATATTCATTACTGTAATGAGCGGTAACAGTGGCCGCTCAGTACAGGAAGAAGCTGCCGGTGCCGGGGAAGCAGGGACTGCAGGGACAGCGCCAGGAGTAGGTGAGTATAACGGGGAGCGCAGCGCTGCGCAATATTCACCTGCTCCTCGTTCCAGCTGCCGCTACGTCTTCAGCAGTGACGCTCAGGTCAGAGGGCACAATGACGTGGTTAGTGCGCGCCTTCTGCCTGAACGTCAGTGCGGAAGACGCTGAAGATGGAGCGGCGCCGGAACGAAGAGCAGGTGAATATTGAAAGTGCCGGGGGCCTGAGCGACAGAGAGGTGAGTATGTGATTTTTTTTTTTTTTTTTATCGCTGCAACAGCAAATGGGGCAAGTGTCTGTATGGAGCATCTTAAGCCAGAGGTGTCAAACTGCATTCCTCAAGGGCCGCAAACAGGTCATGTTTTCAGGATTTCCTTGTATTGCACAGGTGATAATTTAATCACCTGCACAGAATGATTCCAGCACCTCGTGCAATACAAGGAAATCCTGAAAACACGACCCGTTTGCAGCCCTTGAGGAATGCAGTTTGACACCTCTGTCTTAGGCTACTTTCACACTAGCGTCGTATTCGGCCTGTCGCAGTGCGTCGGGCCAACGTACCAACGCATACTGTGGAAGCGCAGCACAACGGGGGCAGCGAAAGCATTTTTCCACCGCATCCGCTGCCCCATTCTGAGCTGCGGGGAGGAGGGGGCGGAGTTCCGGCCACGCATGCGTGGTCGGAAATGGCGGACACAACGCACCAAAAAACGTTACATGCAACGTTTTTTGGTGCCGACGGTCCGCCACAACACGACGCAGCACTATATGGGGCCATAACGTTTGTGCAGCACTATATGGGGCAAGTGTCTGTATGGAGCATCTTGTGGGGCCATAACGTTTGTGCAGCACTATATGGCGCAAATATCTTTTTGGAGCATCTTATGGGGCCATAAGCAATGTTTGTGCAGCACTACATGTGGCAAATATTTTTATGGAGCATCTTATGGGGCCATCATAAACTGTATGGAGCATTATATGGGGCTCCTGATTCAATATGAATATTCAAAAACACTTAACCTACTGATGTCTCAATTAATTTTACTTTTATTGGTATCTATTTTTACTTTTGACATTTACCGGTAGCTGCTGCATTTCCCACCCTAGGCTTATACTCGAGTCATTAAGTCTTCCCAGTTTTTGTGGCAAAATTAGGGGGGTCAGCTTATACTCGAGTATATACGGTTTTCTAAATAATGAAATGAACATGAATTTTAGAATTTTTATGTAAATAATTCAACAAAAAAGTTTATATTTTTATAAAATAAAAAAGGCATTGGATCTAAAAAAAAAAATTAATATACAGTGCAGACCAAAAGTTTGGACACACCTCATTTAAAGATTTTTCTGTATTTTCATGACTGTGAAAATTGTACATTCACATTGAAGGCATCAAAACTATGAATTAACACATGTGGAATTATATACTCAACAAAAAAGTTTGAAACAACCGAAAATTTGTCTTATACTCTAGGTTCTTCAAAGTAGCCACCTTTTGCTTTGATGACTGCTTTGTACACTCTTGGCATTCTCTTGATGAGCTTCAAGAGGTAGTCACCGGGAATGATTTTCCAACAATCTTGAAGGAGTTCCCAGAGATGCTTAGCACTTGTTGGCCCTTTTGCCTTCACTCTGCTGTCCAGCTCACCCAAAACCATCTCGATTGGGTTCAGGTCTGGTGACTGTGGAGGCCAGGTCATCTGGCGTAGCACCTCATCACTCTCCTTCTTGGTCAAATAGCCCTTACACAGCCTGGAGGTGTGTTTGGGGTCATTGTCCTGTTGAAAAATAAATGATGGTCCAACTAAACACAAACCGGATGGAATAGCATGCCGCTGCAAGATGCTGTGGTAGCCATACTGGTTCAGGATACCTTCAATTCTGAATAAATCCCCAATAGTGTCACCAGCAAAGCACCCCCACACCATCATACCTCCTCCTCCATGCTTCACGGTGGGAACCAGGCATGTAGAGTCCATCCGTTCACCTTTTCTGCGTCGCACAAAGACACGGTGGTTGGAACCAAAGATCTCAAATTTGGACTCATCAGACCAAAGCACAGATTTCCACTGGTCTAATGTCCATTCTTTGTGTTCTTTAGCCCAAACAAGTCTCTTCTGCTTGTTGCCTGTCCTTAGCAGTGGTTTCCTAGCAGCTATTTTACCATGAAGGCCTGCTGCACAAAGTCTCTTCTTAAGGCTGACGTCACACTAGCAGTATTTGGTCAGTATATTACATCAGTATTTGTAAGCCAAAACCAGGAGTGGAACATGTTGTGAATTCTGTGATCAAGCTCCCTCCTGTGGTCATGAGTGGTACTTCGGCTGGTTCTGTCTATGAGCTTCCTCTGGTGGATGTGAGTGGGGCTGCGGCTTCTGAGTTTCCTTCCTCAGGTGACGAGGTTAAGTCGTTAGGTGCTGCTCTATTTAACTCCACCTAGTTCTTTGTTCCTAGCCTCCAGTCAATGTTCCAGTATTGGTCTTGCTATCTCCTGGATCGTTCTTGTGGCCTGTCTGCCCTGCATAAGCTAAGTTTTGCTTATGTTACTTTTGTTTGCTATATTTTCTGTCCAGCTTGCTATATTGGTTTTTCTTGCTTGCTGGAAGCTTTGAGACGCAGAGGGAGCACCTCCGTACCGTTAGTCGGTGCGGAGGGTCTTTTTACCCCCTCTGCGTGGTTGTTTGTAGGTTTTTGTGCTGACCGCAAAGCTATCTTTCCTATCCTCTGTCTATTCAGTAAGTCGGGCCTCACTTTGCTAAAATCTATTTCATCTCTGTGTTTGTATTTTCATCTTACTCACAGTCATTATATGTGGGGGGCTGCCTTTTCCTTTGGGGAATTTCTCTGAGGCAAGGTAGGCTTATTTTTCTATCTTCAGGGCTAGCTAGTTTCTCAGGCTGTGCCGAGGCGCCTAGGTTTTGTCAGGAGCGCTCCACAGCTACCTTTAGTGTGGTATGATAGGTTTAGGGATTGCGGTCAGCAGAGTTCCCACGTCTCAGAGCTCGTTCCTATGTTAGTAACTAACAGGTCACTTGTGTGCTCTTAACCACTTGGTCCATTGTGGTTCTGAATCACCTGTTCACAACAGGAACAATTAGAGGAAACGTATAATAGAAACATATGCACCACTTCTGTATTTATCACCCACTCCTGGTTTTGGCTTACAAATACTGATGTAAGATACTGACCAAATACGGACCGTGTGACGGCAGCCTAACAGTTGTTGTAGAGATGTGTCTGCTGCTAGATCTGTGTGGCATTGACCTGGTCTCTAATCTGAGCTGCTGTTAACCTGCGATTTCTGAGGCTGGTGACTCGGATAAACTTATCCTCAGAAGCAGAGGTGACTCTTGATCTTCCTTTCCTGGGGCGGTCCTCATGTGAGCCAGTTTCTTTGTAGTGCTTGATGGTTTTTGCCACTGCACTTGGGGACACTTTCAAAGTTTGCCCAATTTTTCGGACTGACTGACCTTCATTTTTTAAAGTAATGATGGCCACTCGTTTTTCTTTACTTAGCTGCTTTTTTCTTGCCATAATACAAATTCTAACAGTCTATTCAGTAGGACTATCAGCTGTGTATCCACCAGACTTCTGCACAACACAATGATGGTCCCAACCCCATTTATAAGGCAAGAAATCCCACTTATTAAACCTGACAGGGCACATCTGTGAAGTGAAAACCATTCCCGGTGACTTCCTCTTGAAGCTCATCAAGAGAATGCCAAGAGTGTGCAAAGCAGTCATCAAAGCAAAAGGTGGCTACTTTGAAGAATCTAGAATATAATACATAATTTCAGTTGTCTCACACTTTTTTTGTCAAGTACCGTATATACTCGAGTACAAGCCGAGATTTTCAGCCCAAATTTTTGGGCTGAAAGTGCCCCTCTCGGCTTATACTCGAGTCACGGTCGGCGGCAGGGTCGGCGGGTGAGGGGGAGAGGGCGCTGAGGCATACTTACCTGCATCCGGCGCTCCTCGCGCTGTCCCTGCAGTCCCACGGTCTCCGGGTGCCGCAGCTCTTCCCCTGTTCAGCGGTCACGTGGGACCGCTCATTAGAGAAATGAATATGGACTCCACTCCCATGGGGGTGGAGCTGCATATTCATTTCTCTAATGAGCGGTAACGGTGACCGCTGACAAAGGAAGAGGCTGCGGCACCGAAGACCAGCTGTCCGGGGGAAGGAGTGGGATTCCGGGAGCAGGTAAGTATTACATATTCACCTGTCCGCGTTCCACCCGCCGGGCGCCGCTCCATCTTCGCGTCCTCTTGCAGTGACTGTTCAGGTCAGAGGGCGCGATGACGTACTAGTGTGCGCGCCGCCCTCTGCCTGATCAGTCAGTGTGGAGATACGCCGGGACGGGACGCTGAGGAGCTGCAAGCAAGAGAGGTGAGTATGGCATTTTTTTTTTTTTTATTGCAGCAGCAGCAGCAATGGCACAGCTTTCTATGGTACATCTATGGGGCAATAATGAACGGTGCAGAGCACTATATGGCACAGCTATGAGGCAATAGTGAACGGTGCAGAGCACTATATGGCACAGCTATGGGGCAATAATGAACGGTGCAGAGCACTATATGGCACAGCTATGGGGCAATAATGAACGGTGCAGAGCACTATATGGCACAGCTATGGGGCAATAATGATCGGTGCAGAGCACTATATGGCACAGCTATGGGGCAATAATGAACGGTGCAGAGCACTATATGGCACAGCTATGGGGCAATAATGAACGGTGCAGAGCACTATATGGCACAGCTTTCTATGGTACATCTATGGGGCAATAATGGACGGTGCAGAGCACTATATGGCATAGCTATGGGGCAATAATGAACGGTGCAGAGTACTATATGGTACAGCTATGGGGCAATAATGAACGGTGCAGAGCACTATATGGCACAGCTATGGGGCAGTAATGAACGGTGCAGAGTACTATATGGCACAGCTTTCTATGGTACATCTATGGGGCAATAATGAACGGTGCAGAGCACTATATGGCACAGCTATGGGGCCATAATGAATGGTATGGAGCATCTATTTTTATTTTTGAAATTCACCGGCAGCTGATGCATTTTCCACCCTAGGCTTATACTCGAGTCAATAAGTTTTCCCAGTTTTTTGTGGCAAAATTAGGGGGGTCGGCTTATACTCGGGTCGGCTTATACTCGAGTATATACGGTATAAATTCCACATGTGTTAATTCATAGCTTTGATGCTGTGTGTGTATGTACAGTATGTATATAATATATATGTGTGTGTATATATATGTGTGTGTGTGTATATATATATATATATATATATATATATGTATGTGTATGTATGTGTACCCTCGTGGGCAGGGTCCTCTATCCTCCTGTACCAGTCGTGACTTGTATTGTTTAAGATTATTGTACTTGTTTTCATTATGTATACCCCTCCTCACATGTAAAGCACCATGGAATAAATGGCGCTATTATAATAATAAAAAGAATATATAATTATTATATATTATAATTTTTTTTTAGATCAATGCCCTTTTTATTTTATAAACATTTATAAACTTTTTTATTTACATAAAAATTCTAAAATTCACGTTCATTTCATTATTTATAAAATACGTTTAAAAGTGGTGGCTTGATCACAAAACCATGAGAAGCACACATGACCTTTCCTTGATGTGATGTGTTATGAACAGGTAATTCATAACCACAATGGACCTTGAAGTTCAGGGCACACAAGGTGACCTGACATTTACCAAAAAACATAGGACGAGCTCTGAGACGTGGAAACTCTGCTGACCGCAATCCCTAATCCTAACACACCACACTAGAGGTAGCCGTGGATTGCGCCTAACGCTCCCTATGCAACTCGGCACAGCCTGAGAAACTAACTAGCCCTGAAGATAGAAAAATAAGCCTACCTTGCCTCAGAGAAATTCCCCATAGGAAAAGGCAGCCCCCCACATATAATGACTGTGAGTTAAGATGAAATACAAACACAGAGATGAAATAGATTTAGCAAAGTGAGGCCCGACTTACTGAATAGACCGAGGATAGGAAAGATAGCTTTGCGGTCAACACAAAAACCTACAAACAACCACGCAGAGGGGCAAAAAGACCCTCCGCACCGACTAACGGTACGGAGGTGCTCCCTCTGCGTCTCAGAGCTTCCAGCAAGCAAAAAACCAATATAGCAAGCTGGACAGAAAATATAGCAAAAAATAACACAAGCAGAACTTAGCTTATGCAGGATAGAGAGGCCACAGGAACGATCCAGGAGGAAGCAAGACCAATACTAGAACATTGATTGGAGGCCAGGATCAAAGCACCAGGTGGAGTTAAATAGAGCAGCACCTAACGACTTAACCTCGTCACCTGAGGAAGGAAACTCCGAAGCCGCAGTACCACTCTCATCCACCAAAGGAAGCTTATAGACAGAACCAGCCGCAGTACCACTCACGACCACAGGAGGGAGCTTGGCCACAGAATTCACAACAGTGATGTGAACTCTTAGGCAGTGGGAGAGTAGTTGTTAAATTTAAAGGAAAGCTGTATACGGGATTACACACCTCAAACTATTTTATATGTGCATGTTACTCTTTAAAAGACAAGTTCCACAATACCTTTACATTGCCAGTCCGTTCCTCCATTACAGAGAAATCCGCATTCAAATTGATATGCAAATGCCACTGTAGATCTGAAGCCTCTGTCACTCCAGCTCTATTCCTCACTCAGCACCGACTCCTCCTGCTTGACTGACAGCCTCTATGCCGTCAGTCAAGCATTATGCATAACATTTTTCCTACATTTTCAGTATGTCATAGGGTAAATTAAATGTTTGACTTTTTAAAGCTGTAATTTGTCCCACGAATAACAAGCTCTCATATATGTTTGTAAATGCAAAAATAAAAAAGCTATGGATTTTAAAGGAAGGAAATGGGGGAGGAGGAAAGCAAAAGTGGAAAAAAAATTGCTAGTCATAAAGGGGATAAATGATAATTGTATAAACCACTCCCATGGTCTTGTTCAATAGACAATCCAGAAAAGAAAACAAAACACAAGTTCTCCATACTAGACAGGTGCCACTAATAGCAGCAACCAGACCGCGCTGTGATCACTGATGTTTAATAGGTTAGATGCCATTGTCAATCACTGCTGATCATTCCCCCCACTCACGCAGCATGATTGGAGGCTACTGACAGGTTGCTAAGACAGGTGGGGGGCCTACTGAAGACCCTTGTTGCTGCGATCTTGATCCTCATAGGAAACCATGAGATTTATTTTTTTTTCATTATGTACTGTTATATTGTAGTACAAGTCGCAGTATTTAGGACACGTAATCAAATTATCGCAGGTTCAATTTTCCTATGAGGGCTAAAAAAAAAAATATTTACATAAAAAAATTAAAGTAAAGAAACCTATATAAAAGTGAAACACTCCCCTCAAAAATAAAGAAATTGAAAAAAAACAAAAAACATGAATTGGTATTGTCATGTCTGTAAAAGTCCGATCTATAAAAATATAATATAATATAATTTACCCTTCTACATTAATCTCCAAAAGGAAATGTCAGAAACTTCTCCAAAAAATGCTGTAAAAAGCAACCAAAGCTTTATATGTACCGCAAATATGGCATCGATAAAAACTACAGCTCAGCGTGAAAAAAAAAAAAAAATCCAACACGGCTCCATCGACCGATAAAAATGGGGACCAACCCCCATATGGCTATGTTGACTGGAAAAAAAAAAGGTATTGCTCTTGAAAAAAGGGTGAGGGATGAAGGTGCAAAAAGTAAAAATGCCCCCCTCCCACCCCTGAATGAAGGAGTTAAGTAGGGGGCCAATAGCGTAGGTTTGGGTACATAATCTCTTATATTCAAAAAGGCAATTTTTATGACATTTTATTTTCTAGGTCAATAATTCCCTTTTCAGGACTAAAGGAAATATTTTGGCATAAATTACCCCCTTTATTTCTCTCCCCTGTCGGACTAATGTTTGGAGAATACAATAAAATTAAGCCTGCTAATAAACCATGCTTTGTTCACGTAGGCCGAAGGAGAGAGACATGGCTCATGGTTGCTGTGGCAACCGGCCTGTCAGGATGGTTTTATTAAGGTCCAATGGTAATTCTTATTCCCAAAAGCATGTTGTCAGATCCGCTCTTAGTCAAAGTGCACTAGAAATATTTTCCATATTATTTTCTTGTACTTTTTCACATAATGTATAATTGCATTTAAATGCTCCGGATTTGGCAGCGATGGAGCTGTAGACCAGGAGGATGCTCACTCTGAGTAAAGTCGTTCCCCTGGTTACTTGCTGCTTCTTTAGATATAGATTTTATACAGTTAATGTTACAGAAAATGTTACAGCTGCTCGTATGAATCTGACCCTAGATGAGGAGTGTGACGGCAAAGGTAGGCGATATATCAGTATACCACAGCAAGAAAACAATAGACAAACGATAACTGAATAAAATGTATCCCATGAGAGACACATAAATGGAGCCAGAGAGCAGCCTCATACAGAGCTAGGGTGCCCTCTGTACCAAAGCCCCCATACCACCAAGAAGAAATGGAAAATACCCTCATCAGAAGGACCAGAGTGTGATCCTGAAGAGGGCTAACCAAAATATGCCCCCTAACAGTTAGTGTATGCCATGTCAAACAGCAAAATAAACCGCCCATAATCGGTGTCAGCCAGACAGTGGCCCTAAAATAAGATACCATTAATAAACACTACTAGAGAGTGCCCCAAAATTGAACTGGCCTAAGAACAACCCAAAACCAGTACCAAAGAGTCACCAAGTACACAGTGTAAGACTCATGCTGGTGTGGTAGATGGAGGCAGGTATATCTCGCCCAGGTGTTTGTCCTATGTGAACTAGGCCACTCAGTATCTTCAGGGTGCTAATGGGTTAATGATTGCAGGAATAAAAGATGACCAGCTGGGTGTTTCCAGTGTCTGCCTGGGGCACACAGATTGCCTGCCTGTGTGGGACAAACGTGAGTGAAGAGCTCTGCTCAAGAATTGTGTGATGTTAGCTGGGAGGGAGAAGCCCCCCCAGTTGTTGAGATAGCAACGTATTTTGTTTAGTTAGTGCCGGACAGGCTAGGATTTATTTTTATGTTTTGTTTTTTGTGTTGCTTTCACGTTAATAAATCTGACCTGAGGTCAGGCTGCTCAGAAACCTGCTGTACGCCTCAGATTCAATGCACAAACCACATGTCCTTTGACCCCAGCAAAGGCGATCCCAGAGTGTTTTGTCACATTGTGGTGGAGAACGCGGGCATACCGTGGCACAGGCGACAGCATGGAAGACGTGGTGAAAGCCTTAGTACAGTCCACTGCCGTACAGCAGCAGGCCACTGCCGCACAGCACGAAGCTAATTGCTTGATGGCCGCACAGCTGAAGGAGTTAGTGGACATGACGGTTGCAGACCGCCAACTTCTCCAACAGGTGGCGCAGCGCCTGGTGAGCATGCCTGACGCTGACCCGGAAGCAGAGTCCAGAAGGATCCATGTGAGTCGATACTGGCAAAAGCTGACTGCAGAAGATGACGTCGAGGCATACCTGACAACGTTTGAGCGGACGGCATTGAGAGAGAAGTGGCCGAAGGCACGATGGGCCGATTTGATTGCCCCGTTTCTCTCCGGCGAGGCCCAAAAAGCTTACCATGATTTGGACCCGGAGGTCGCTCAGGACTTTGAGAAGCTGAAAGCTGAGATCCTGGCCCGGCTGGGTGTGACGACGGCTGTCCGTGCACAGAGGGTACATCAGTGGACATACCAGCAAGATAAACCGGCGCGGTCTCAGATGTTCGACCTGATCTACTTGACAAAGAAATGGCTGCAACCCGAGGTACTGACAATACCCGAAATAATCCAGCGGGTTGTCCTGGACAAGTACCTGAGAGTACTATCCCCAGCGCTGAAAAGGTGGGTAAGCCAAGGAAATCCCACGACAGCGGATCAACTTGTGGAGTTGGTCGAGCGTTATTCCGTGGCAGAAGGACTTCCCGACGACACCGCCAACTCCCGGTCTGTGCCTCCTCCTCGTGGAACCGGTAAGACTGTTCCAGGGACCACGGGTGAAGGAAAATCGCTTAAAACTGTGGGGGAGGAGTCCGGGACTGCTCGCACTCCGAGACCAAGAGTATTGGACGGTGGTCTCAGTAGGGGACCTGTTAGGTGTTTCCGCTGCCATGAGAAGGGTCATGTTTCTGCGAACTGTCCTGTTACCGCTGAACCCATGCAGTGCGACGTTATAGACTCTAGAAAACGCATGTCTTTGGTTACACAGCTAGTGAGTGTGAATGCGGGTCAAAATGATACAGTGAAACACCTGTGTGAATTATCTGTTGATGGGAAAAATGTTGTGGCATTACTAGACTCTGGAAGTGTGGTGACTCTGGTGAAAGCTAGTCTGGTGGCACTTCCGTCTGGTCCGTCTGACAAGTTTTCTGTGACGTGTGTGCATGGTGACACCCGCTCGTACTTAACAGCGGTCATATGGATTTCTACTCCCTATGGGTCAGTGCAGCATAAAGTGGGACTCGTCCCCGCATTGTTACAGGATGTAATCCTGGGCAGGGATTTTCCCTATTTCTGGCAGTTGTGGGAGAATCAGTTGCTCCTTCACGGTAGCTGTACCCGTGAATCTTCTCCCATGCCATCTGGAGGTCCCGAGTCCCTAGAGGAGACCCCACAGGAAGATGTTGCTGGGGAGGTTAGTGAATCTAACCTTCAGTACCCCTTCTCCGTCATGGCGGGGGAAACTGAGGAACCTCAGCGAGAGGCGGAGGCAGACAGCCATCCGGCACCCTGCCTGCCAGATTTGGGAGTCCAGGTGGATGACTTCCACAGCGAGCAAATGAAAGATCCTACCCTAACTCCGGCTAGGAAAAATGTAAAAATGATAGATGGGGTACCCGTAGAACCTGACACTAGGCTAGCGTACCCGTATATGGTTCTTGAAAATGATTTGCTCTACCAGGTAGAAAAAAAAGGGGAAGACACAGTGCAACGGTTAGTGGTACCCAAACCTTATCGGCGGAAGGTACTGGATTTGGCCCACGGACATATAATGGGAGGACATCTGGGGGTACAGAAAACCACAGAAAGGATATTGCATTGTTTTGTGTGGCCTGGAATACATTGTGATGTGCGTAACTATTGTGAGTCCTGTCCAGAGTGCCAAATTGCGGCCCCTAAATCTCAGTTCCGTAGCCCTTTGGTACCCCTTCCTATCATCGGGGTCCCTTTTGAGAGAATTGGGATGGATTTGGTTGGGCCCCTTCCCCGATCCGCACGTGGGCACCAACATATCCTCGTCATCGTGGACTATGCCACTCGTTACCCGGAAGCCGTCCCTTTGCGTAACACAGCTACCAAGACGATCGCCAAGGAATTGGTACAAGTGTTTAGTCGGGTGGGAATTCCAAAACAGATACTCACCGACCAGGGGACTCCCTTTATGTCAAGGGTAATGAAGGAGCTCTGCAGGCTCTTACAAATAGACCCGTTGCGTACGTGTGTCTATCACCCTCAAACAGATGGCCTGGTTGAGCGCTTCAACAAAACCTTAAAACAGATGCTCCGGAAGGCGATAGACAAAGATGGGAAGAACTGGGATTACTTGTTACCCTTTTTGCTGTTTGCCATTAGGGAAGTTCCCCAGTCTTCCACAGGGTTTTCGCCTTTCGAACTGTTGTACGCCCGTCGTCCCCGGGGACTGCTGGACGTCGCAAAAGAAACCTGGGAAGGTCAAGTCACTCCCTTTAAAACGGTGATCGACCATGTAACACAAATGCAGGATCGTATTGCCGCTGTCATGCCCATTGTTAGGGACCATATGTTACAGGCCCAGGGAGCCCAGAGGCAAAGTTATGATAGAGGCGCTAAGGTCCGTACATTTGCACCCGGCGATAGGGTGTTGGTCCTAATCCCTACGGTGGATAGTAAATTCCTGGCGAAATGGCAGGGCCCATTTGAGGTCCGAGAAAGAGTTGGTGAAGTGAACTATAAAGTGTACCAGCCGGGTAAGAGAAAACCGGAACAGATTTATCATGTGAATCTGATAAAATCCTGGAAAGACCGCTCTGCCCTAACGGCGGATCTGCCCCGTCCGGTTTGTTCACCTACTGTACCAGAGGTGCAGGTTGCTGAGACTCTCTCAGAACGACAAAAATCTGAGGTTAAGCAATTTTTGTTACAGAACCGACAGTTTTTCTCCGAAAAACCTGGCCGGACTAAGTTGGTGAAACATGAGATTGTCACAGAGCCTGGCGTCACTGTTCATGTGAAGCCCTACCGGATTCCGGAAGCCCGCCGTGAAGCTGTCTCCCGGGAAGTGATGGCAATGTTGGACTTAGGAGTCATTGAGGAGTCACACAGCGCCTGGTCCAGTCCAATTGTGTTGATACCTAAACCGGATGGCTCCATCCGGTTTTGTAATGACTTTAGGAAACTGAATGCAGTTTCTAAATTTGATGCGTATCCTATGCCCCGGGTCGATGAGTTGATCGACCGGCTTGGTAAAGCCCGATACATTACGACCCTGGATTTAACAAAGGGGTACTGGCAGATTCCTCTGGCCGAGGCGGCCAGAGAGAAGACGGCATTTGCTACACCGGAAGGTCTGTTCCAGTATGTCTATATGCCGTTTGGACTTCACGGAGCTCCCGCAACGTTCCAGAGATTGATGGATCGAGTCTTGAGGCCTCACAGACAGTACGCTTCTGCCTACCTGGATGACATCGTAATTCACAGCATGGACTGGGAAACTCATCTCCAGAAGGTACAAGCGGTGATTGATGACCTGCGAGATGCAGGTTTAACGGCAAACCCCAAGAAATGCCACATCGGGCTTGAAGAAGCCCGATACTTGGGCTACGTGATTGGCCGAGGAGTGGTTAAACCCCAGATCGACAAAATACAGGCAATTCAGGGCTGGCCACAACCAGTGAACAAGAAACAAGTGCAGGCTTTCCTGGGGATTGCCGGCTATTATCGCCGGTTCATACCCAATTTTGCAGCCATGGCTACTCCCTTGACGGATCTTACCAAGGGGAAGGGTTCCGTCATGGTAAAATGGACCTCAGCTGCTGAAGAGGCCTTCCACAGCCTGAAACGGGCTTTGTGCTTTCAGCCCGTACTAGTGACTCCTGATTTCAGCAGCGAGTTTGTGGTACAAACTGATGCCTCTGATACTGGTGTCGGAGCTGTACTTTCCCAGGTGAGGGACGGAGTCGAACACCCGGTCCTCTATCTCAGTTGGAAACTGAATGTACATGAGCAGAGGTATGCGGTGGTTGAAAAAGAGTGCCTAGCCATTAAATGGGCTCTCGACTCCCTCAAGTATTACCTGGCTGGTAGGAAGTTTAGGCTGGTCACAGACCATGCCCCTCTCAAGTGCATGCACCTCCACAAGGACCGTAATAGTCGGGTAACCCGGTGGTTCCTTGCCCTGCAGGCTTACTCTTTTACGGTGGAGCACCGACCTGGGGTGCAGATGGGGAACGCCGATGCCCTATCCCGAGTGCACTGTTTCAAAAGTGTTCTTGCTCGACCGGAGTGGTCTGAGCAAGGGGGGGGGGGATATGTAAGACTCATGCTGGTGTGGTAGATGGAGGCAGGTATATCTCGCCCAGGTGTTTGTCCTATGTGAACTAGGCCACTCAGTATCTTCAGGGTGCTAATGGGTTAATGATTGCAGGAATAAAAGATGACCAGCTGGGTGTTTCCAGTGTCTGCCTGGGGCACACAGATTGCCTGCCTGTGTGGGACAAACGTGAGTGAAGAGCTCTGCTCAAGAATTGTGTGATGTTAGCTGGGAGGGAGAAGCCCCCCCAGTTGTTGAGATAGCAACGTATTTTGTTTAGTTAGTGCCGGACAGGCTAGGATTTATTTTTATGTTTTGTTTTTTGTGTTGCTTTCACGTTAATAAATCTGACCTGAGGTCAGGCTGCTCAGAAACCTGCTGTACGCCTCAGATTCAATGCACAAACCACGTGTCCTTTGACCCCAGCAAAGGCGATCTCAGAGTGTTTTGTCACAACAGCCTGACAGAGACTGCCCTTACAGACCAAGCCAGGGTGTCCCCTCCTATCAAGTAAATCACCGTGTCCCATAAACAGTGCTAAAGTTTCCCCAATATTCAGTATGGGTGAGTGCCACCAGAATAAAACTTCCATAAACAGTGTCCTCCAGATATAGCTCCCAGAAAGTTCTAACCAGAGTGTGACCCTGTATAACATGTCTCACCGTGTGTGCCCCTGTAAGTTGTTGGGCATAGTGAGCCACTGTAAGCGGTGTGTGGCAACGTGTGCCCCTGTAAGCTGTTGGGCATAGCGAGTCACTGTAAGCGGTGTCTGGCAATGTGTGCCCCTGTTTGCTGTGTCGGTCGTCGGCTGCCCCCCTGTAAGTGGTGTCGGTCAGCAGGTGCCCCCCCTGTAAGTGGTGTCGGTCAGCGGGTGCCCCCCTGTAAGTGGTGTCAGTCAGCGGGTGCTCCCCTGTAAGTGGTGTCAGTCAGCGGGTGCCCCCCTGTAAGTGGTGTCAGTCAGCGGGTGCCCCCCTGTAAGTGGTGTCGGTCAGCGGGTGCCCCCCTGTAAGTGGTGTCGGTCAGCGGGTGCCCCCCATGTAAACGGTCTCGGTCAGCGGGTGCCCCCCTGTAAGCGGTGTCGGTCAGCGAGTGACCCCTGTAAGAGATGTCGGTCAGCGAGTGACCCCTGTAAGCGATGTCGGTCAGTGGGTGCCCCCCTGTAAGTTGTCGGTCAGCGGGTGCCCCCTGTAAGTGGTGTCGGTCAGCGGGTGCCCCCTGTAAGAGGGGTCGGTCAGCGGGTGCCCCCCTGTAAGCGGTGTCGGTCAGTGGGTGCCCCCCTGCATCTGTATTCCTATAAAAATATGAAACTATTGCGGACCGGTCAGATCAGAGCCCACATATTGTCTGTGACAAGACCGTATGACTGTAGCAAGCTTTCAGTTAGTAATATTAGGTCTGGAAAGGTTTTCATCCTATAATATAAACAATGATTGTCTTCAATCACTGATAGCAAGCAGATCTTGAAAATGACGAGGATTATATTATACTAGAAAGTTGTAGCTGGAAGAGCGCTCCTTTCATTCTTGCAAATGCTGATATAGAACATTTCCAATTCCTAATTCCTAATTTTTTTTACACGAAGAATCAATATTTGTTGAACTCTTTGTTCTTCACTTGAATGATTTCCCCTATGAAATTTAGGGACTGGACAAGAACTGAGTATTCCGATTACTTTACTTATCAGGTTTCCCGCAGATGACCAGGGCTACGGATGCATAAAGCAAGCAGATGTATTGCAGGGCGAGACTCCTGTAAATCAGAGACTTAAATGCAGATGACTGTCACGGAGAGGTCAGGATAGACGTCTTACCCAAGAGTCTGATCACTATGGTAACATCTGATGGTGAAGAAAAAAACAAAACACATTGTCTTGCACAAAAATATTTCTGTTTCTCGTTCTAAAATAGAAGCAGAAAGGCCATAGGTGAACTCTGCCCGTCCGTCCGTCTGTCTATCCAACTACTATGTTTGCTCCTATAAAAGTGCAGGCATCGCAGGCAAGATATATATAATCTTCTTTTGTCTTTTCTTGAAAGCTGATGCCTTCCAAATCTGTGCATGATGAATTAGATAATACAATGTGGATGCTGTCACGGTCATGTTATCTATTAGATGCTTTCATAATTCCTCATTTTATTCATTGATTTTTGCATATTTACTATTAAAACGCAGACAGAAATTTTAGCCACCCTTTTTCGAATTTCCGATACCCCTACAATAAGCTAACTTTTGGATTGCAAAAGTAAACCAAATGGAAATGATCCACTAAAAAAAAAACAGTAAAAGTATTCTCTGACTCAAGAAAATCACTTGCAAAATACTACAGTTGTTAAAGGGGTTGTTGAGAGAAAAAAATAAAGTTTCTCATGTGGCTTGGCTGTGTAATTACAAAGTAATTGATACTCCCCTAAAGCGCTCACTTGGACCCAATACGGGCCACTTAGTTGGCTGCGCAGCACAGGAAGGGGAGAAGTCATTTCTGTGGCCTGTGATTGGCTGCAACAGTCAGGTGACTTGAGTAGTACGTCATCAGGTGTTTTCTGATTATACTTTGCTTACGTCATCTGACCTCTGCAGCCAATCAGACTTCTTCGGACCTGATGTTAGTGGTAACTCCTCCTCTTCCTGTGTTACATAGACAGTGGAGTGTCTTGCGCTGGACCCAGGCGGGTGCTGGTAGGCGAGTATCATTTATTGTATTATTTATAGCTACAATCGCATGTAGATCATTTCTCTTTGCTCGCACAATCACATATTTTCTATTGACAACCCCTTTAAGGCCAAGCTTTACAAGGCTGCCCTTTTGTTCTTGGGATCCATAGTGGTCCAATCACACAGACATTGATGATGTTTAGCAATCTGTCATTAATGATCTTGCATACAAGCAAGTGTCTTTTATGTAAGACTGTTTTGCAAATCAGACAACAAAGTTTATCCTAATTTTCGTTCTGTGGAATTTTTAGGTCATTTTTGGCTGCCATAGGTATGGGGGTTCTTTCACAATTTTGATTACATTTCTTGTAAATGTTTGTTGTACCTGGTAAGGTGGATCATTGAGGCCTCTGGTCCAGAGCGTTACTTATGCAGCACAGACAGATTGCGATGGTTCTGCAGAATAGCGCAGACGGGTTGAATAAAGAGATTTGGTGAAATGATGTTGAAGATGTAACAGGCAGAAGAGGAGATGATGAACTGATGTAGCAGAGCTGGAACAGTGATGACTGATGTAGCAGAGCTGGAACAGTGATGACTGATGTAGCAGAGCTGGAACAGTAATGACTGATGTAGCAGAGTTGGAACAGTGATGACTGATGTAGCAGAGCTGGAACAGAGATGACTGATGTTGCAGAGCTGGAACAATGATGACTGATGTTGCAGAGCTGGAACAATGATGACTGGTGTTGCAGAGCTGGAACAATGATGACTGGTGTTGCAGAGCTGGAACAATGATTACTGGTGTTGCAAAGCTGGAACAATGATGACTGGTGTTGCAGAGCTGGTACAGCCATGTCTGATGTAGCTTAGCAGGTACAGGAGGGAAGGGGAAAGGGAATTGTGAGTAAAAAATAACTTTTATTGTAAATCACGAATTAAAATATCAGATTTTAAATTAAATTACCATACGTCATAGAGATGTGCATTGAATCACAGTGTGTGACTGGTTATTTTATAAGCACCACTGTGATCCACTAGATCCCAAGTGATTCGAACCCAGAGTTATTAAGAGAAAACCGGTTCCCCCGGTGAAACGCGCGTCAGGGACATAATCCCAGGTTGAAATGATCTCAGAGTAATGCCAGCACAATCTGTCGAGCCGCCGCACTCTACTCCTATCCCCGCCAGGTCTCTCAGGGAGACACGGGTAATGACATCTAGGAGTTGGCGTGTTAATTTAAATCCTCACATGGTCTCTAATTGTGAGATGCGTGAACTTCTTCTAGGAGATTAGCGTGCCTGATCAGTGCGCACCTCTCCCTCGGAGTGCGTGCTTACCAGGCGGCCATATATTCATTCAGTCGCTCTAACTCGCACCAAGCATAGCAGGTGAAGCTGTAGTGCCGATGATCCCTGCAGTGAACACCTACAGGTTGACCGGGGATCACCGGCACTTATTTGAACCTACCCAATAGTTCTATAGTGTAATAATCATTACCCCCTCTGGTAACTCAGGTGAAGACTAACCTGCAGATATAATAATAAAAGTGCTCCCCATGCTATAAGCCATTGAATGAGTAAGCTTAATAATTTAGGGAAATATATATGGTGACATTTTAATAATGGTGTTGTTAACGTCAAACCATTAGAGTGCCTACGGATGAAATTGAAATCCAGACCCTAATTATAGGGTCAGTGGCTGGGACTCCATTTCATATTATTTTCTTTTAACTCTGAGTTCGAATCACTTGGGATCTAGTGGATCACAATGGTGCTTATAAAATAACCAGTCACACACTGTGATCCAATGTACATCTAGATGATGTATGGTAATTTCATTTAAAATCTGATATTTTAATTCATGATTTACAATAAGTCAATTTTTATTCACAGTTCCCTTTCCCTTTACCACCCTTTCCCTACTATTTAATTGGTGGTGTGCACCCTGTGAATTTCATCCTAGGAGGTTGGACTTTCTTGCTGCTTAGCTGGAACAGCAATGTCTGATATAGCCGAGCTGGAACAGCAATGTCTGATGTAGCCGAGCTGGAACAGCAATGTCTGATGTAGCCGAGCTGGAACAGCAATGTCTGATGTAGCCGAGCTGGAACAGAAATGTCTGATGTAGCCGAGCTGGAACATCAATGTCTGATGTAGTCGAGCTGGAACAGCAATGTCTGATCTAGCCGAGCTGGAACAGCAATGTCTGATGTAGCCGAGCTGGAACAGAAATGTCTGATGTAGCCGAGCTGGAACATCAATGTCTGATGTAGTCGAGCTGGAACAGCAATGTCTGATCTAGCCGAGCTGGAACAGCAATGTCTGATCTAGCCGAGCTGGAACAGCAATGTCTGATGTAGCCGAGCTGGAACAGCAATGTCTGATGTAGCCGAGCTGGAACAGCAATGTCTGATGTAGCCGAGCTGGAACAGCAATGTCTGATGTAGCCGAGCTGGAGCAAAGGTAATTAGAATAGTAGAGGTTGTAGAAGTGCTGGAGCCAAATTAGCCACTGAAAACAGATTAAAGGGAAAAATGTCAGGCATATTTCTTTAATCTGATGTTTAAGTGATGACTAATGTTACAATGTTTGAAGAGTGAGGCCATGTTCACACAGTGCGTTTTTTACTGCGGAACCGCAGCGGTTTTGCCGCTGCGGTTCCGCAGCTGTTTTCCATGCAGGGTACATAACAATGTAACCCTATGGAAAACAGTCACTGCTGTGCACATGATCCGTAATTTCGTTTAAAAAGCCGCGCAGAATAGCTGCGGCAAAAAAGAAGGAGCATGTCACTTCTTTTTCCTGAACCGCAGCGGTTCTGCACCCATAGACCTCCATTGTGAGGTCAAAATCGCAGTAAAACCCGCAGATCAAAAATATATCTGCGGGTTTTACTGCGATTTGATATGCAGAACCGCTGCAGCAGGAAGTGCGGGGGAGCGGGCGAAAGTGCGTGGGCGGAGTGTGGCTGCCCCCCCCGTGCTCCGATCCCGCCCCCCCGTGCTCCGATGCCCCCCCCCCGTGCTCCAATGCCCCCCCCAGTGCTCCGATGCCCCCCCGTGCCCTAATCTCCCCCCCTTATACTTACCCGGTGTCCGTCCAGCCGTCTTCTCCCTGGGCGCCGCCATCTTGCAAAATGGCGGGCGCATGCGCAGTGCGCCCGCCGAATCTGCCGGCCGGCAGATTCGCTCCAAAGTGCATTTTGATCACTGAGATATAACCTATCTCAGTGATCAAAATAAAAAAATAGTAAATGACACCCCCCCCCACTTTGTCACCCCCATTGGTAGGGACAATAAAAAAATTAAGAATTTTTTTTTTTTTTCCACTAAGGTTAGAATAGGGGTAGGGTTAGGGGTAGGGTTAGGGGTAGGGTTAGGGGTAGGGTTAGGGTTAGGGGTAGGGTTAGGGTATTTTCAGCCATTTTAGCCCTAAAAAGCTTCCTAGGAAACACACAGTCTCTGCATAGAAAACTGCATAAAAAAAGGATAAAAAAACGCATCAAAAAACGCATCAAAAAAGGACCTGCGTTTTCTGCCAAGAGCTGCAGTTTTTTAAAAAAAACTGTCCTGAAAAAAAAAAGGATGGAAATCCTGAACGTGTGAACATACCCTGAAGCTTTTTTTTCTGCAGTGTTACATATTCTTATGAGGGAGGACTAGTCTGGCAGGGCATCTCTTCCCCTAATCTAGTCCTTCCTTTTGGTTCTTTTAATCACGTCCCCACCTCTCCCCTGGGTGTAACTGAGAGCCTGCATAATGGTCATACAATAACAGGGAGTGTATCTAGGGAGGAGTGATTAGAAGATCCGAGGCAGGTTTAGTCCGGCAACATGACATCCGTTTGCAACAAAAACCCAAAGCACAGGAGAGGCTGGATGGAGAATGGGCGAGGCAAGACTCGGCACTAGAGCCGGGACAGGAAAGTATCAATGTTATTCTTTCGAAAAAGAAGGCAGACATTTTAGAAATAAATTAGGAAATTCAAAAATATTGTCATGTTTATGTCCAGGAGCACGGATGTCTACTGATATTTGGTGTTACAGCCTCATAATGTCTACCAGTATTTCTATCACATACCCATCGTAACCACGGTACGGAATCACGTTTATGATATGCTTAAATTCCTAGATTAATAGATGAGCTAATGAGCTCTGTTTAGTATACTGTCAAGGGACATTCCTGCTTAACCTTAATTTATAATTGAATTTTAATTAAACCGTTAGCAATCAGTGCAGATTTAATAAATGTGCCATCTAACACCAAGGATATAGTGCCCAGGTTACTAAAATTGCTGTAGCTATTTGATGATGACGCCCTAGAGGCTCAGGTTAGTAGTTTGTCTAGAACGGAGCTGAAAAATGCCACGTGGCTTGTTCTGTATGTACAGTACATATGATATTGATGTATATTCTGGCATCCAATTATCCAGTATATTTGATAATCCAATCATCCGGAATACTTAATAATCTGGGACTAAACTGTTTATTAATTTAGGAAATGCGTGTCCTTGATAAAAATGGCTCCGGCGGCCGCTCCTGCACAGTAGCATCTATCGTGTTCTGATAGATGCTACTGCGCAGGTGCCATTTTGCTACAGAAAAAAATTTGGGCTCCATCAAAATGGAGGCACCTGCGCAGTAGCATCTATCCCAGATAGATGCACAGGCACTGCTGCCGTCACCATTTTGATGGAGCCAAATTATTTTTTTTCTCTAGCAAAATTGCAGTGGTGCCTGTGCAGTAGCATCTAACATGTTCCGATAGATGCTACTGCTCCTCCGCCATCTTGATGAAGCCAATTTTTTTTTTCCTCTGGCAAAATGGCGCCTTAACAGCAGCATCTATTGGAACCCGATCTTGATCAAGATAATTGTTTTTTTACTCCCCACAATACTACATGACTAAATCATAAAAGAATATATGCATATTATCCTTTGTATCATTCTACAGCGCCTGCCTGATGAATGTTAATTTTTTTTTGCACACTATATTCTATGCAATATGTAACATAGGAGGCAGGACAGTGAAGTGTCAGTGACCTGTCATAAGCCATCAGTATGAATATGTAAGCAGAGCATCACATAAAGCTCCACCCCCAGACCCGCCCCGGGGCACGAGCAGATCATTAACTGAAAACTACAAATAAAGACTAAACAACAACAACAACCACAAGACAGATTTCATCACCAGGTATCATTGTAATCAGTATAGCGGCGCCGGCCTGACACTGTAGGTTACTGTGCACAATCCTGCTGAAATGTTCCCTTCAATTAGCATTCTGGTAAGTATTCCTCTGTATTGTACATCTAATGTTGGAGACATTCACAATTCCTCTGCATTATAGGGACTTCGCTGAGCTTTTAGATGTGTGTGACAACAATCTAGTTCACTGTTCCCAATGGCAAAAAGTAAAATTCTGAGTGCAGCTCTGCAATATAATACACAACGTCACTCGGGATCAGTACAAGATAAGTGATATAATGTATGTATAAGGAGAATAATGGTATGCACTCGGATCAAGAATAATAATTTGAGGTGCTGGTAAGACAGACCCGGAGGCCCTAAAAGTCATATATCAAAAAATTACCGCACACTCAGACTGGATATGATGCAAAAGGTTTTGAACCTATTTATTATAACAAAAGGAATAGCCATAGAAAAAATAGGAGCAAATGTGTTCAAATCAGACCAAACCCAACGTTTCGACCCACCAGGGTCTTATTCATGGGGTTACTGGGGAGATAAAAAAACAGTGTAAACAACTAATAGTGGTATGGCAATAACACAGTGAAGAGGGGTCAAACAATAGGTATAAATATAAAATCACCGAAATATATACATAAACGGAACAAATATAAAGACATAGAACCAGAATATACATACTAGATACAATAGAGGCAATCGTGGACGTTGCTACTGAAGTCCAAGCAAATAAATCTAGCGGAGTATCTCTAAGAGGAAGATAATGGAAAAAGGGGGGGGGGGGGGGGAAGAGAAGGGAGAAAGGGAAAAGAAAAGTAGAGAGCGACAGTTGCAGAGCGGGACGATTACCTTGGCTTCCAGAGGTATGTACACTTATGGCAAAGAGGAGGGAAAAGCAGGAGGGCAAACTTTGTAGTGCAAGTCCTGTCACTATGATAAATAAAGTAGCGTTATAAGGTAGTACATGCCTAGAAGTCCCAAATGTAGAGAGCTGAAGGGAGAAATAGAGGGTAGAAAAGTCCCAATGGAGCGTAGTGTGGATATACCCAAAAATGTAATAAGTATGCCGTAGTGTGTAGTGTACCATATGTAGATGTACCTGTAATGTCCTAGGAGGGCGCTCCAGTGTCGAGGTGATCGACTGCTAAGTACTGAAGTAGGCGGTAGGCCGATTGTGTGCCCCAAGTAATATAGCTTAATACACAGTAGTCCTGAAAATATGAAGAGGCCGTATAAGGTTTACGGAATGGGATAGATATATGAATCATGCAATGGGCAATGGAGGTACCTATGGTGTCCTTTAGCAGTGGTGCCGGGTACGGTCCAATTGGGTATACGGGAGGTGGCAAATCCACATGCCCTAGTAGGAATAGCCGGACTGAGCGTACTGGAATGATATGGGAAGCTTGTATAAATGGTATACAGTATACAGCAAGTACACAGTATACAGGATACTGCTAGTAATAGACAGTGCGCCACATACGATACCTGTTTCGTCTTGCAAAGGCTGCGTATTATTGCCGAGTGACAGGGGATGATGGACAAGTGGGTCCGAAAGCTCCTGCTGAGCCTGGAGTAGTGGACCTAAAAATAAGGTCGTACACAATGAGGGTACAGTGGGGTGTAAGTAAGAGATCAATGGTGGTGCAGCGCATAGGGGCGGCATAAATACCTGTGGGGTCCTGGGCTCTCTGTGAGGTAGGGTGGTGGAGCGGCACTCCCGTGCCTTGCTCTAGGCCGTATGCTGGAAGGGGGCTGATGGGGGCTATAAATAGTACCGGCTGTCCGCTGTACCGGAAATGCGGCCGCCAGACCGGAAGTGACATATCGTCACTGTGTTAGGAGCGCTCGTGCCGGCGCAGTGGGCGCTAGTGGTAGCGCTCCTAAGTGGGCAGGAGGGTGTCAGGATGAGGCGGTGTATGGGCGCATGCGCTGAGGGCGCTGGTGGTAATAGCTGTGAGTGGGTAATGATGGATGCGGCGCCATACTATGTGAGCGCTGGCGCATGCGCAATGGACACCGATGTGAATGCGGCGCCATACTATGTGAGCGCTGGTGCATGCACAATGGGCACCGATGTGGAGGCAGATATGTATACAAGTACTATGCACAGGGGAGAGTGTACTGCGCATATGCAGAATAGCCAACTCTACGTGGGCAAGACTAGCAGGACAGGGTAATGGAATTGTGACGCTGTGTGGGGGCACAGAAGGTCTAATGACATATGGGGATGGGACAAACCAAGAATGCCCTTATTTATAGCATTCTTGGTTTGTCGGTGCCCATTGCGCATGCGCCAGCGCTCACATAGTATGGCGCCGCATTCACATCGGTACGATAGAACTATGTAATATGATCTCTCTTTACTGCTATGGATACTTTTGGCCAGCGTAGTCGCTTCAGTGTAGTTAGCCCAGGAATCTCTATTACCACGGTAACTTTATAATAGCGCCACTGCCCTATCGCCATAACAGTGCCACTGTGCAAAGAATTGTGATTTTGGTTTATGGTGGATCTATGGGGGTCTGTAGGCGGTATCTATATTGGTATGCATTGTACTTATGTGTAAATAGTTTTACTCCTGTATTTTGGAGCGTCATATTTATATCTTCTAGCATAATCTGAGTGTATTTCAATTTTTTCCTTGTATGCTGGTGTCCCCTACGGTTATTTTGCTTTTTTATTGTACTAATAAACATTGGTGTTTTATTATTGAGATCTCTTCTTTCTTCCCACCAGTATTGGTGTGGGATTATGTTGTATACATTATTATTATATGCCAAATGCCAGAATAATGAGAGATAGAGAGAATGTTTTAAGGCATTTTTATTGCTTACTAAAAAAGTCAAAAGTTTCCATACATGTCATTAGTATTTGGTACCATTGCCCTTTAACCGAATAACTCGGGTCATACGTTTGGGATCTCCTTCCACAAGCTTCTCACAATAGTTGGTCGGAATTTCGGCCCATTCCTCCTGACAAAACTGGTGTAACTGATCCAGGTTTGTAGGTCGCCTTGCTCGCACCGGCCTTTTCAGCTTTGCTCATATGTTTTCAATAGGATTGAGATCAGGGCTTTGTGATGGCCACTCCTAAACATTTGACTTAAGCCACTTTGTTACCATTTTGGCAGTATGCTTCGGGACATTGTCCATTTGGAAGGCCCATTTCCAACCAAACCTAAACTTCCTGGCTGATGTCTTGAGATGTTGCTTTAGTATTGCCACATAATCTGCTTTTCTCATAATGCCGTCTATTTTGTAGCAAAACAACCCCAAAACATGATGCTGCCACCCCCGGGTTTCACAGTTGGGATGGTGTTCATAGGCTTCCAAGCTTCTCCATCTCCAAGCTAGTCATCCTGTGATCTTGAACTCATTGGTGTCTTGTCGCTTTATAATTACTAGTAGATGTGTCTACTATGCATTGATTCATAGTCTTTCCTACAATTTCATGTATTGTTGATTATGTAATACTAGATGGTGGCCCGATTCTAACGCATCGGGTATTCTAGAATATGCATGTCCACGTAGTATATTGCCCAGCCACGTAGTATATTGCCCAGCCACGTAGTATATTGCCCAGCCACGTAGTATATTGCCCAGCCACGTAGTATATTGCCCAGCCACGTAGTATATTGCCCAGCCACGTAGTATATTGCCCAGCCACATAGTATAATATTGCCCAGCCACATAGTATATTGCCCAGTCACGTAGTATATTGCCCAGCCACGTAGTATATTGCCCAGCCACGTAGTATATTGCCCAGCACAGAGCCACGTAGTATAGAGACTTAAAAAAAAAATAAACATATACTCACCTTCCGAAGGCCCGTTGAAGTCCTGCTATACTCACCATCCGCCACCTTTCCCGCTCCTCGCCACGCTCCCGGGACCACTCCATTGCAAGCGGCAGCCTGCAGTCCCAGGGCTGGTGTGAGCAGGACCTATGATGACTTCGCGGTCACATGACTGTGATATCACAGCAGGTCCTTCTCGCACACCAGCCCTGGGACCGGAAGCTGCCGCTTGCAATGGAGCGGTCCCGGGAGCGTGGCGAGGAGCGGGAAAGACGGCGGATGGTGAGTATAGCAGGTTTTTTTTTATTTATTTTTTTTAATTATTTTTAGCATGACATATTTTTACTATTGATGCTGCATAGGCAGCATCAATAGTAAATAGTTGGGGACACACAGGGTTAATAGCAGCGGTAACGGAGTGCGTTACACCGTGGGCCATTACCGCTGCCATTAACCCTGTGTGAGCGGTGAGTGGAGGGGATTATGGAGCGGGCTCCAGGCAGTGAGTGTAGGGGAGGGACTAATCGGACTGTGCCCGTCGCTGATTGGTCGCGGCAGCCATGATAAGCAGCTGCCAAGACCAATCAGCGAATGAATAACCGTGACAGAAGGACAAACAGACAGACGGAAGTGACCCTTAGACAATTATGTATATAGACTAGATGTTGGCCCGATTCTAATGTATCGGGTATTCTAGAATGTGTAGGTATTTTATAGCACAGGCTACCTACTATATTGCACAGTGACGTAGTATATAACAGAGCTACGTAGTATGTAACACAGCGTACATAGTATATAGCAGAGCTACGTAGTATGTAACACAGCCACATAGTATATAACATAGCCATGTAGTGTATTGCACAGGTATGTAGTATATTGGTCAGCCACGTAGTATATAGCAGAGCCACGTAGTATATAACATAGCCACGTAGTATATTGTAGAAGCACGTAGTATATTGAATAGCTACGTAGTATATTGCACAGCCACGTAGTAAATAACAATATATATAGCAATTTGGGCACTATATGCGTGGTTAAAAAAGACTTAAAATAAAAAATAAACATATACTCCCCTTCCGAAGGCCCCTTGTAGTCCTGGCGCCTGTGTGCTGTGCACGCGGCAGCTTCCGGTCCCAGGGTTGGTATGAGCGCAGGACCTGTGATGACGTCGTGGTCACATGACCGTGACGTCATTGCAGGTCCTTCTCGCATAGCATCATTGGCACCGGAACCTGCCGCTTGCACTGCCGAGGACAGCGCGCAACGTCGGAAGGTGAGAATACCCTTTTTTTTTTTATTATTATTATTTGTAACATTAGATCCTTTTACTATTGATGCTGCATACGCAGCATCAATATTAAAAAGTTGGTCACACAGGGTTAATAGCAGCGTTAACGGAGTGCGTTACACCGCGGTCCATTAACGCTGGCATTAACCCTGTGTGAGCGCTCAGTGCTGACTGCAGTGCAGAAAAGCAGCGGCCATTTCGCTGCCAGACTACGGCCGTCGCTGATTGGTCGTGGCCGTTTTGACACGACCAATCAGCGACTTGGATTTCCATGACAGACAGAGGCCGCGACCAATGAATATCCGTGACAGACAGACAGAAGGACAGACAGAAAGACGGAAGTGACCCTTAGACAATTATATAGTAGATTCAGTCACCTACGATGTTGTAAACTATTTTTTTTTTTTTTTCAATAGGGACAAGAAGAATGACCAACAGAGCAACCTTGTGGTATGTCCCACTTTCCTTGACAAATGTGGATAAAGTCACTGAAGTTCCTCCAATTCAGGTAATTTGTTTTCCTCTTGGCATGCTGTGCAAGTATTACCCCAACCATGCCCAGTCTGACCTTAAAGGAATGGGTCATCAGAAAATGACCTACTATTTAAATCGGTTTATGTTTCAGGGACTCTTTCAGTAAGATTAAAGAAAAATAAAACAGCCTATACTCTCCTCCCGGCCCGACGCCATTCCTGCAGTGTTGGCACTCAGCCCCGGGGCTCTTGTGCGGCTGTAGGACACGTGGTGCCCGGCACCCAATCAGCTCTGGCGTCACTGTCCCCGCCTTCTCACTGTCCCCGCCTTCTGTCGAATTGAACATGAAGAGAAAGTCAGAGATCAGCGGCAGCCCGGACTTCCTCTTCATGTTAAATTTGTCCAAAGGTGGAGACAGTGACGCCAGAGTTGATTGGGCACATGGGTCACGTGTCATACAACTGCACGAGAGCCCTGGGTTCGCGAGTGCCGATACCGCAGGAATGGCACAGGCACGGGAGGTGAGTATAGGCTTTATTTTATTTGGACCAAGCATGGAGAATGAGAAATGGTTTTCCTAGTAGTGGACAACACCTTTAACCTCCCACAGCCATCACCAAACCCCCTTTATGGCCATGTAAGTCTTTGAAATGTAAATCCATCAACACCTTTGTATCTTCTATCTGTTGCTGAATTCCTCAGAAATTATTAATTAAAATATTGTCTAAATGAAGCATTATGTGCTCTGGGTGTGACAGAGCACTTCCTGAGGCTCTGCCTCCTTATGTGGTTTCCCCATCCAGCACCAGTCTCTTTAGCATGATTTATAGCTTACTTTCTGTGTGATGTCGGGCATCAGGAAAGGAAATCAGACAATGAGCTAAACTTACCGTAAGTCAGTGATACTAAACAGGCCGGTGCTGGGCAGGGAAACCACCGCTGGAGGCAGAAGCTCAGGAAGTGCTCTGTTACACCCAGAGCACTTAACGCCTTATTTACGTATGAATTAAAACACCAGTTTTCTGGGAATGCAGCAATAGATAGAAGATATAAAAGTGTTGATGTGCATGCTTATATATGAAGTTTTGAGGGTAGGTGAGTGTTGAACTTTCTGACAGATTCACTTTCAAATGTTTTTTTCTTTAATATTCCTAATATTTTAATTATCAAATCATGATCTGCATTAAAAAAAAAAAAAGTTGACATTTTTACACTTGCTGGGGGGCTAATCTTGACTAATACTTTTTTTTTCCCCAAGAAATCAATATGCATGTTAGCAGCAATAGCTTAATTTAAAACCACATTAGTTGTTTTGAAGTATTTAATAAGTGTGTGCTAAGTTGATTGTTAAGGGAGTTGTGAACATTGGATCCTGTGTAATCAGCTGTGTATAGAGGTGTTACTTGTTACTTGTTAGAATAATCCTGTCTGTGACGGTAATGAGACTTCTGAAAAGTGAATTGTAAAGTACAGAAAGTATGAGTCTAAAATACTCCCAGTCGCCAGTGTGAAAGCGGCAAGATTTCTATTAAATTTGTTTATTTCAGTTTAAAGGGAACCTGACAGCAGATGCATGATGGCCGATCCACAGGCAACATGTACCAGGCACTGGCTGTACGGTTTTAGAGAGGTGTGTTTGACTCCACATGTTTTATCAGCCACCGGGGACCAAGTCACAAGGGACAGGGGTCAGAAAGGTGGTTCCCCGGTGGCACCGCCTCACCCACTGCCAATGACTGACAGGTCTCCTTACACACAGGGAGAGACCCATCAGTCATTAGCAGCGGGCAAGAGGATTGACCTTTCCAACTACTTTCTCGTGCAGCTCGGTACCTGGTTGCTATTTCAAGTTTTTTTTTTTCCTGTGTTTTTTTATTTTTTTATTTTTTAGGCAAACCTACATAGCAAAAATGACACAGCCATTGTCTGATACATGCTGCCTCTTGTTCGGGCAACATTTCTCTGCTGTCAGATTCCCTTTAACGGGGTAAACCAGGATATCTTTCGTAAAAAAAAAAAATGCTGCAGCGTGTTATCCTCATGAGCGATCATTCCACAACTCAATATTTGGACCACGCTGTGAGTACAGGAAATTGCTGAAAGGCTTTGGAAGAAATCCTTTGTGTAGCAGCTGCTAAACCGGATCCGTAATTGGCAGATTCATTGCTCCTTACACAGTAAATAGTTTAGACGCAAAGGATCCTCCTGAGATAAAATGGATGGCAATTTCTTAATTCCTTCACGATTTGTGCCTAGCGCGTATCTGGTCCTATAGGAAAAGTTCTATATTTTTACATTTTCAGTTGAATTTCTTACATTCACCACCTAAACTTTATTTGTAGATATATTTTGATATTGTTGGTTGTTTGATGGTAAATATATTTGAAATATATAGTTAAAGGACCAAGGCAATCTTCGCTGAGGATGCGGATGAGGTGAACACCTTCCTTCTTGTTTTTCATAAGGATCTTGAAAATCTCTTAATATGGGATTGTATAGGGATGTGCCCCATGCCAAAAAGCGTCCCAGAGGCTTTAGTTGGAATATGCAAAGCATGCAACCAATTACAACCTCTATTACAGTAGTAAATGTCGGTACTTGATAATAAAAGGGTTGTCCCGTTTCAGAAAAGTTTTTCTAAAAGTTCAGATAGTAGTAAGAAATTATACTGTTCTTTACTTGCCCTCCTCGGCTCCAGCACGAAGTCTTGAACGCTGCTCACAATGTCTGCTGTTGTCTGCTGCGCTGGCATCACATTGATGGGTCAGTCAATGAGCTCAGCGGCTCGTGCCGTCTTCATCTGCTCCAGTTGTCTTCATGGCGGTCTATGTGATGTCAGCACTGCAGTCGATAACAGGGACCGGCAGCAGCGGTGGAGACTGAGTGCTGGTGCGTGCCAGGGAAAGTAAGGAACAGTTTGGGTTTTTTTTACTACTAATGCAACTTATGACTAAAACTTTTCTGAAAGGTGACCACCCTTTTATTTGCGAATACCATGTTTCCTGACCATGATGGGTTCTTGGCGTTGACAACTGTTGAGGTGTGACTACAAAAATAGGAGGTTGCATATAATTTTCCGATTAGCACTGGCCTTAGTTGTGCAAGCCCATATCACTTTTTAGTCTTTAATTGTTTTGCCTTGGTTCTTCAGATGCCTTGGTTCTTTTCTGTTGACCTGTTAGGACTTTGATACGAGGTGGTAATATATCTTAATAACTTTATCTGTGGTGTCCCAGAAAGGAAATTTACTCAACTGAGGAAGGAAGGGATTGGGCAAGATAGTGGAAAATAAGATGTGTGTTCATAAAGGCTTGGTCCTCAGCAGACCGCCATTCATTGATTGGCATTGGCACAAAAGAAATTAAAGTCATGATTGAAGTAGTTTGATCCGGAAGAACTTGACTGGCTGCTCAACACCTTTGGGATGAACTAGAGTGGATTTTGTGAGCCCGATCCTATGCTACAACATTAGTGTCTGACCTCACAAATGATAATACGGATGAAGGAGCCCAGAAATTTCTCACAAACTCCTCCATATTCATGTAGAAAACCTTATCAATGACGATGCTAAAAATGCAGGACACAGTCATTGCTGATAACTACTGTAACAAGAACAAAATTTGTAGTCGAGGCTCTTTTATTGCTAAGATATACAAATGATGCGTTTCGCTACTGAAGTGGTGTCTTCATCAGGCCAGAAATAAGAGTGTAAGCTGTGTTAGCTTCAAAGTGAAGACCAAGTAGATATCAATGCATTTGTGTTTAAAATGGGAGGTCATAAAAGCTAATTTAGGTGTGAATTGGAAGTGTCCCAATATTTTTTGGCCATATAGTGTGTGCCAGGAAATAATTGTCTGAGGTCTGTTGTGGGTGGTGTTAATATATATATAAAGCGTACCCATGGGTGTCATCTTCCACGCGCATTCAAAAACATTGCTGATAATTTTTGTCTTGTGTTTTTTGGGGAAAAATTATCGAAGCAGAAATCATCCTGGTAGATTTGCCCATTGGAGTCCGCGAGAAGGAGCCAAGTACAACATCAAGAGAGCCCACAGGAATTCGTGCACAGAAAAGCTTTTCAATGACAATGAAAAGACAGCATGAAACCCGAGCAAGCCGGCACAGAGGTTTAATTCTGTATTTCAGCCGTAAAATGGGCAAATTAATTGCATAATTGAGCTGAGCGGAATGAGCAGGATTGTATTTCTGGGTTAGAGGAGAGATTTTAGACTAGAGGGCTTGTTAGATTCTGTGTTTTGAGAGTCCTTTATCTCAGTCTGTGTTAGAGGTTTGGAAAGCAAAATGTCTTTTATGGTCCGCAGAAGCATAATGTGAGTTCAGGGGATAGTACTTGTGGATCGCCCCCACGTCAGGGCAGCGGGGTACTCGGATCCGGGCCCTTCTGTAGTCGGTGGGGATGTCACGGTGGCTAGACCCGGTCCGTGGCCCTTTGAGGGGTGTCCAATAAAAGGACAACAGTTTATAGGATAGTGTTCGTGACGCCACCTGTGGTATTCGGTCAGGGTGACCGACGCTGCTTAGGGGTCCGCTGGGGTGATGTTATGGCAGCTAGATGGTATACCTTCCCACAGGTGAAGTATATCCCCAGGGCTTCCCAGAGTGTAGATGGTGGATGGTGCAAGGCACAGTGAATAACGAGGACACAAGGGTGCAGTCTCTTTACCTTTACTGAAGGCTTCATCCACAGTCCAGGGTAGGGACCACAGGGTAGGCAGAGTCCGGCCGGTCTGAAGGCAAATCCAGAGTCCCCTTATCCAGGAGGAATTCAATAGCCTTCCCCTAGCGCACAGTAATACAGTAGATCCCTACTTGCATAAGCTCCAATAAGGTCCTCACTGTTATTACTCCTCTCTGTCCCCCAGCTGGTGTGGATAGGACAAACCTGTATGACTGATGGCCTGAGGCTTTTTATAGGGACCCTAGAGACGCCCCAGCCCCCACAAGTTGCCACCGTGTCTTCTTAGGTATTAAGGTCGGGCAGCTAACGTGGAATTAACTGTCCTGCCAGTCTCTAACGGCATAGAGCTCTTTACTCCTTCGGTGTTCTGGCTACCGGATCTGCGCTTCAGATGAAGGCAGCCTGCTTCTAGCTGGTCTCCCACTGATGTTTCACTCCTGTTGCTATGACTTCTTTTCTCCCTCATTAAAGCACAATTCTCTTTGTGTCCTTTCCTGGGATGCTGCCGAATGGGATGCAGGCGCAGCTCCGTGTACACTCATCCTCCTCAGACCACAGTTTGGATCTGACTGGAGATCACTCCAGCCAGCTCGACCTGGAGACCTTTCCTCGTCGGTCCCAAGCCAGGAACTCCCTCTCTAACTTCCTCCCCAACCCACCAGTTTTACCCAAGTGTGAGGAGTGGCCTAATAGATAGAACCTTTTGCTCCCCCTGGTGGCTGGAGTGTGAAGTGTGTGACTGTGATACCTGGACAGAAGATCTCCTTCATTGCCTTCAGACGTAACATCACTGGTGGAAGAATAACATTACTGCAACAAACCAGGACTCTGGGGCGCTGCACTTGCATCCTTTTTTGATACACATAAGTACTATTTTTTAGTAGTAGCAAAGCTTAGTACATGACAGTGCCTCAAAACAAACAAAAAAGACCCTCCTATGTACATAAACTTAATAAATGAGTAATGAAAAAAGAGGGGCTTATAAACTAAACAGGGTGGAGCTGTAAAGGTGAGGAATAAGGGGTCATGACCCTAATATTGGCCTAATGACAACCCTACCTGGGAAAATTGTTAAAGAAGCAGTGCCATCAAAATTTTTATTCTCTCAATATATTGACCACACACTGCCAATTGGCTCCCTATATGAAGAATTAAATAAAGAGGTGTAAATCAGCAGTGCCTGGGCGATAGAATAAGACTCACAGGCTCTCTCTTAGGGTATGTTCACACTGGGTTTTTTTGCTGCGTTTTTTTGTAATGCTAATTTTCAGCTGCTTTTTCCATTACCAGAAAAGCCCATGAGATTTCAGAAATCTCATGCACACACTTTGTTTTTTTTGTGTCATCAGGATTTTGTGCTTTGCTGCTTTTTTTTGGATATAAAGCATGTCGCTTCTTTCAGTGTTTTTGCAGCGTTTTTCCCCCATTGGCTTGAATGGGTGCTGCAAAAACGCAGGTATCATTATTTGCAGCATTTTTTTCTGCATAAAAGTCATGGGGGCACTATGCACAAACATACACAAGTTAGCCCAAAAAATGCACCAAAACCTGCGTTTTTGCCGCAGCTTCTTTCCTGCCAAGAAGTCAGGTTTTGCTACAGAAAAAAAGCAGCAAAAACACCCAGTGTGAACGTACCCTTAATAAGTTTTGTCAGATTTAAAGAACTCATGGTGCAGAGGTGAGTTCACCGCATTTCAAATTCACCCCAGTGAAATTCTCCCGGTGAACTGTGGTGAACTCGCCTCTGCACTGTGAGACTTTCTCACTGTGCTTGCTGTGATCTCACTGAGGTCACCGCAGTTCAGCCCGGCTGGGAACGCAGCCTCAGTGACCGGCAGTAACCTCAATGACTTCACCGCTAGTCACTGAGGCTGCGATCGCAGCAGCTCATTCCCCAGTGGTTCTCAGCCTGAACAGTTGCATCTTGGCACCAGCCAGGTTGAAAACTGTTTATCTCCCAGACATGGATTATGGCGTGGGACAGAACAACGGACAGGTGAGGGATATTGTTGTTTTTTTATTTTTGTTTTATTACAGGAGACGTGGAATTAGGCGTTAGGGGAGTATAATTGTGTTTATTTTTACATAAAAATGGAAAAGGATTTTGTTTTATTTCAAATAATAAATTTTATACCTCCGATCATAGCTGTGGGCTCACGCTATCATTTCACAGTGTGGGAACCGTGGCTGTCTGACCTTCGGTTATGATTTTACAAACACCCGGTGTTCGGTGGGCCGAACCCGAACAGTAACAGACTTTCTGATGAAGTCCGTGTTCGAGGTCCATACCTGAAGATTAGGTGTTCAGTACGGATGCCAAACTTTACTGTTTGGGTTCGCCCATCTCTAATCCTTAACCATGCAAAAAAATAAATCACATGAGTGTGAGGGCAAATTTTGGCCACAAACCATGGCCCGGTCATTGGACGACCATTAGATTTGTGGCTGTGTTAAAGACACAAAATACACCAGCTGTGCTACAATGTGTTCAAATTCAACTTCCCTATTAAATCTGTGCACCATTAAACCATGTTAATTTTCATAAAAAATGGCAAATAGTTCTGTGAATTTAGAAGAAGCCCCAGAATATTTCAGAATTTCAAAACGTTAATATTTTATTATGCAACAACTGGAACCGTTCCTATATTCCATGTTCTATAGAAAATAAATCTTTTCTGTCTAAAATGAGATTTAGTTGTTGAATGTTAGGACAGGAATAAATCTGGATCAGGAATGTGAACGAACAACCAAATTCTTCCAGCAGAAATCTGAAATCCATGTCTGCGCTCTAGTCCCAGTCTGATAATTTGTTTTTTTGGCCGGCTAAATTCCATTTTTTTTTTCCATCACAGCATTCACTTGATAGCTAAGCAGAAAAATACGCTTTAGTGGAAAATCGAATTAAAATTTTCCACTGCTGTAAACACAGGGGGATTGTATAGAAGAGCAAATCATCTCACATGTGACTCAATTATCACCATGTTTATATGCTGTGATCTCTGTACATTTAGATTGCACTTTTCACTATGGCGAAATATAGTCCTCTCTGCGGTATAGTGGCTATAGATTTATTCCAGGTGATCTCCTTCAAGATCATTGATGAAACTTAGTGGAGCGAACCAAGTTCCGTCCCATAAGCTTGTCTCCTTCAAAGTTGTCGTCGCCTATTTTACCGGGAAACTTGTTATACCATGTATTGTCTAACATTTTAGCAAACTTTGCAGAATAACTAGAGATATTAGCCAAGCCCGACTTCCATCTGCAGATAACTAAGGGTACATTATGGCTCACCTGGTAAGGTGGATTATCGAAGCCATAGGTCTGGATGAGCAACAAGGACTAGAGGCATTTTTGTAGCGCAATGGATATGCTGAACGACACCTGGAATATCAATCCTGCATAGGCAGATGGCACTTGAGGCATGAAACGACAGTGTAGTATGTTAGTTGGCGCCTTAGTCGTCAAATGACAGAGCTGGGTATGCAGGATGGCAGCGTGATGATGGAACAGCTAAGCTGTGTTTGCGATGGGCACCTTGGAATAGCAGAGCCGAGAATACAGAACGATACTTTGGAATAGCAGGGACAAGTATGCGGACAGCACTTTGGATTAGCAAAGTGTTGTTCTGTATTCTCGGCTCTTTTAATCCAAATTGCATGTCTGCATACTTGTCTCTGCTCCAGAACACGGGACGGAAACACCAGTGGTGCCATCTGTGCAGCCACCCAAGGGCTAAGAAGAAATGAGGCCTGTTTTCTTCTCCAAAACAGTAGTTGGCTTATCTAGCAGACCTATAAGCTGGTGAATAAGAGGAGTTATTGAACTGCAAAGGGTCCTAGACCCGTGGAAGCGCTACTGTCGGCGCGAAACGGCCGTCGTCACATCCTGCTCACCTCCCTCCTTGTTTGTATCCCGATGCCGTGAAGATGCGGTGTGTGCACTCTTCTAATAAATGATTCAGACCACACAGGACCAGTGAGTGTTGCTGCTTTTTTCTACACATTGCCAGTGGTTTGTACTTGTTTCATGCGTGCACCTCTACCTGGTAGTCAGATCCCAGAGAAGTTACTATGCACCGAAGATACCGCTAGTGATTGAGGCTGTGCTGCGCATTTTTCCTAGACTGCTATAAAGGGTCCGTGTATGGTTCTTGCACATGGGCCCTGTTCTGTCTCTGTCCACCCCTGAGAAAAAGGTGATACAGAGAGATTAATTTGGTAGGAAACTCTCTTTTGGGGAAAGAAGAGCTGAGTTTGACACACAGATGGCAGAGTTAAGAAACGTGGTAGACGTAAGGCTTTGTGCACACGATGCGGATTTTGCCGCGGATCCGCAGCGGATTTGACCGCTGCGGATCCGCAGCAGTTTTCCATGCGGTGTACAGTACAATGTAACCCTATGGAAAACAAAATCCGCAGTGCACACGATGCAGAAAAATCCGCACGGATTCTCTGCGGAAAAAAAGAAGGAGCATGTCACTTCTTTCTGCGGATTCCGCAGCGGATTTCAACTTGCACCAATAGGAAAGTGCAGTTGAAAACCCGCAGAGGAATCCGCAGAAGAAACTGCACACAAATCCGCAGTGAAAACCGCAGCGGTTTTGCAGTGCGGATTTTCCAAATCCGCGGCGGAAAAATCCGCGGCAAAATCCGCATCGTGTGCACATACCCTAAGGATGCTGAACTACCCAACAACTCACCTGATCTGGGCTACCAAAAATGTGACCTATGTTACCATTTTAATCCGACAAGCATTGGAACAGAGGGAGCCATGCACAAGGAAAGGAAGATGCTGTACCCGGCACTAGAGCCGGGACAGGTTAGTAACACTTTTGTGGATAAAAGAAGAAACTTTAGTATTTTAGGAATCCATGGTCTTTCCTTTGCTCAGTGATGTGATACCTCCCTGGAAAGGAGGTGTCTGTGCAGACAGCTGTGATGTCAAGTTTTTTTTTTTTTTCTTTGAAATTTTTCCACCTTATTTTCTGCATAAAACTGTTTTTTTTTCTTCAATACCAAAATCACAAGGCTGACAATGTGTTATTTATATTCCTGTTTGGGGAAAAATACCAGACACCCACATTTCTGGAGCGACGTGTGACGCTACGACAGCTGCGAGTCACCAAGTTGAAGGTTTTTTTTTTTTTCTTAAACTTGTTAGGAAGAAGGCCAGCCAACAATGTAAAAAAAAAAAATCTGAATTCTTCTAAAATATTATAATATTGAGTAAAAGTTCACAATCCTTATCCTGTGTGCACATGTGGAACAACTGCGCGATCAGCGAGAAGTCGTTTGTTGTTGATTTGAATGATTACCTAAAATTGTGTCTTTTACAGCCCTTTGTGGAAATTGGCATCGCTTTGTCACGAGTTTTAACAAATGTATGTGTAAAAGAAACCTTAGTTGATAAGGCAAGGTACATTGCTTACTATTGTATTCTTGCTAACCTCGGCATCACAGTATGAGCAGATTAGGCAGTCACACAGACGGTAGCCGTGGTCGCTCACAAGATATAATTGATAGGGGTAGCTGCGGATCTAAAGTACAAAAAGTTCATTTACTCTTCCGTGACCGATTTAGGGAGATGACAGTGGTTCAACCCCCAATAAACAGGTCTTTGTCAAGCCAAAGCTTGACACAAACCAGATTGTTGTGGGTTGCAATGTTACTGTCTACCTGTATCTGTGATCTCTCAACTATATGGATTATACTGAGGGGTCGTCCTTCTTTTGCTATTCTTGCATTCTTGGATATTATATATCATATTATATCAGTTGTTTTGTGCTATTTATTCTCGTAAGGTACTAGTAGAATTACTCCGCTTCGCATGGGTGTATTTAGTTTAAATGTTTGTTGTTTGTGTGGTTAAAGTCTTTGTTTGCTGCTGATATTTGCTTTTCTGTTCCATTTTTTCTGATTGTTGTTGCAAATATCTCGAAAACGGTAGGTTCTAGAGAGCTGAAACACAGTTTGAAACCTTTGTAAGAGCTTGATCTACCTTTAATGCCAAATTTGGTGCGGATTGGTCCCAAAGTTGGGCCTTAAGTTAATATTTGCTTTCATATTCAATTTTTTTGGCGAATCTCTCAAGAACAGTGACCCACGGCTGAAACCCAAAGTAAAACTTTTAGGAGTTTCTAATTTACATATGTGATGTGATGATACCTATGTTGGTCATGTTGTTTTGGCTGTATATTAATATTTGTGCCTTTTTTTGGCTCATATCTTGAGAACATTAGGTCCTAGAGAGCTGTTACCTGGCCCAATAATTTCAGAAGCGCATGATTTACCTGTGCACCAAGTTTGGTGCAGATTGGTCCTGTTATTTGGTCAGACATCACACAGTGGAAATTCATTTTTATATGTATAAATAAGGCTGCACCAAGAAACGAGGACTTCTAGTTCATTAGGGGTTGTCCTGTGGCTGTGTGATCTAATCCTAGGATCCCCATGGTCATGAGGATGAAGGAGCCGTGGCACTCCCTTACTGTTCATCCAGGCTTTGCGCTACGGCATTGGCCCCTCAAGTCTCTAGAGCAAAGGTGCCAAGTTATGTGAATTAAGTAATAACATGTCTAAATGTTCTACTCATTGGTGATAATTACCCTAGGAATAAGCCATCAACATGTAATCAGTCTGATCTCCAGTGATCCTATTGAAAATACAAAATGTAAACCTCCTGAAGGGTTGGCCCATGTTGTCTGTTCAGGTGGGCACTAGTGATGAGCGAGTATACTCGTTGCTTGGGTGGTCTCTGAGGTTTCGTTATTGCTCGGAGATTTAGTTTTCATCGCCGCAGCTGTATGATTTACAGCTGCTAGACAGGCTGAATACATGTGAGGAATGCCTGTTTGTTAGGGAATTCCCAAATGTATTCAGGCTGTCCAGCAGCCGTAAATCATGATGAAAACTAAATCTCCGAGCACTAACAAATACTCGAAGATCACCTGAACATGCTCGGGTGAACCCGAGCAACGAGTACACTCGCTCATCACTAGTGGGCACCATTCCTCAGCTAGTCTGGGAGGGCGGTCGCTCCTGCGTCATTGACCGTTCTGAATAGTGGCATTATCGAACCAACTAGCGGCGTCACTAGAAGATTTTCTCATGAGGCACCATCACAAGACTATCAGAAGCTGCAGGGTCTCTGCCACGGCAGACCACGGAGTGGCCTACACTGCATCCAGGAGGGTAACAGTAGGTGAGTATGATTGATTCTCTTTGTTATTTTTACAGAATCCAATCCCCAGATAATGAGAACTTATTACCCGGAGAACCCCATGGAAATTCAATATTGGTGTTTTTCTAGAAGGCTTCAATTCTACGTCTCCTTGTCCAGCTGACTAAACAGGATTAACAGCAAGAAAAGTTTGTACACCATTTCTTTATTTCAATCTCCTTAGTTCATCTCGGCTCGATACTACAGCTCTCACCACAGCAGATAATTAGAGCAAAGAAGTTGAATTAGGTAACACCATTTCTGAATTTTCTGCTGATCGGTGATGAGCCGCCCATAGAATAGGTCATCAAAGTGTGATCAATGGCTTATTCGAAGGGTAGTACTTCAATGTATAATCCTGTTATTATTGAATTTCCATTACTGGTGGCCTATTGAATAGGGTTTTTGTAGAATATCCTCCCGGGATCTTGGTCCTCAGACTACTGAATGATGATTTTATGATTTGTGTTGTTGTTATCTTCATTTCAATTACCACCTCAATCTTCTTACTAATCATCCTTTAGTTGTCTCTTTCGATGAGCTCTTCCATTGTCTTGTTTTTGTTTTTTCATATATCCAAAATAAGAGAACATTTCAAACTAATTATCTCTCCATTGACTGCACTTTAATTCTTTTTTATAGTATGAAAAGCCATCGCAAGAAGAGGAAGGAAGGAAAAGATATGAAAATCAGAAGTTAGAGCGTTTCGAAACTAGGCAGAAGAATGGTGAATACATTATGCCTGTTGTTAACCCAGGTAATTTAATAATAATAATTTTTTTTCATCTTTTTAAAAATGGAGCCTGGTCTATATCACTTTTTGATGCATCAGACCCTTAATCTTCCAAAATATGAAAAACCAAAAAAGTCTTATATGGACAGTTCCTTCATAAGATGAAGATGTCTTAGCCGGGGTATCTCCATATGGACGAAGTAGTATTATGCGGCACTTGTTCAAATAAGTGGGCAACCGTGACATACGTGGATGTAGCGTCTGCCAAAGTGGGAGCCACTCTTTGCAGTTGCTGGGTCATAGCGAGCCCCCCCCCAGAGTAAGGGTTGTCCCAATAAGATGTCTATATACCCAACAAGGATATGGAAAGGGATTTTTCACATCTGACAACCCCTTTTGAAGAGGTGTAAGTGTCCCTCACTTATATTAGGTGTCAGTAAGGCATTTTCCCATTAAAAACCAAGACATGCCGGTATATTGGGTTTTATTGTCCAAGGCAATGATACGCCTCTGCTGCTATTAGCACTAATAAATAATGAATTGGGAGAACTGAGCTTTCCTTGCAGGACAGATTTTATTCTATGTTGTAGTTTTCAGTTGAGCTGAATGTGTTCTTTAGATTTCTTTTTTTGACCTTCTTGGTTTCTAGCTGAAGGCTGCAAGTGAAAAGATAAGTGTCTGTTCTGCTGCGAGGGACTTGTCAAGTTGTTATGTCTGCAGTCTTCCCTGTAGTATAAAAAGTGACGAGAAAAGAATTGATCTAAGCAGTTTCTCAACGTTCGAGACAAGCGTGACCTTTGTTTTGTAGCTCCAGACCTTCTTGGTTATGTTTGGTCCGAATCTTAAGATGTCCTTCTGTCATTCAAATTAAGCCGCGTGCTTTTCTCTTTTTATCAGAAAAGTATAGAAAGGTAAGAACGCAACGAAGAGGTGTCGGGGAGAGAGAGTGAAGTAAAAATGAATTTAAGTTGGCGGAATGGCTTGCCGATGATAACTTTTTATGAATTAAAGATCTCGCCTTTTCTGTAAATCAACTTTTCCTTACTTGTTAATTTCACTTGGCTTTAAACTTATAGCACTGAACAAAAGTTCAGGCTGATGTACAGAAGTTGCTTTCCAACACTTGACAAACGATAAGCCAGTGGCTTTGGACTGCACCCTGACAGGTCATGCCATCTTACGGAAGCATCACAGTCTCCATTTATGGATGACTCACTAATCCAACACTGTTATAGGTCGTGTAATCCTCCTTCCAACCTTCCATTATTGGGTGTAGGGAATGAACATGTAGTCTTTACACTTTGGTGCAAAAGTCAAAAAGTGGTATTCCCATCAAAAATATTCATGGTATATGTACATCACCTCCTACGCCTGCTGCATATTTTTCTCTCTGTAACTACTCTACTATAGACTTGAACTTCTTCATGACATATGACGTACATATACGTCAATCTCGGACAGCGGAATTTAACATGCGCCGGCAGGGAACGTATCCTTCAACGCTCCCATTGGCGTGCCTGTGACATGATGACTGGGTACCGGCAAGTCTTCATGACAGCCATGGGTCTGCTCATTGCGATCCTCTGGTGCTGAAGCCCCGCTATGTATTGCACATGCGATCAAGGATCACAGCTTCAAGTCGCCTAAATATGATGAAAAGTAGAAAAATAAAAGGAATAACAAATATGAAAAAAAAAGCTCAAATCACCCCACTTTTGCGCTATTGAAAATAAAATCTTTAAAAAAATAAATACTTGGTGCCGCTGCTTTCAGAAATGTCCGATATATCAAAATGTATAATAAATTAACCCGATTGTTAAACAGCGTAATGAGAAAAAAAAATGATGATTAATTTAGTTTTTTCCGCCACTACATTGCAATGAGGCCATCAAAACATTGCATCTACCTAAAAATTGTATTAATAAGAATATCAGCCCAGGGCAAAAAAAAATTTCTCACCCAGCCCCAGATCCCGAAAAAATGTAAACATAACGAGTCTTGAAAAATGGCGTCAAAAGGAAAATATTTTTTAACAAATTTCCTCATTTTTTTTTTTTCCTACCACGCAAAAAAAAAATACATGTTTGGTATCTACGTACTTGTACTGACATGGGTCAATTTTACCATATAGTACACATGGTAAATAAATAAAAAAAATAAATAAAAACAAATGTGGAATTGCACTTTTTTTGCAATTTCACCACATTTGTAATTTTTTTTCCAGTACACTATGTGGTAGAACGAATTATGTCATTTAAACATACAATTTGTCCCTCAAAAAGCAAGCCATCGTATGACTATATTGAGTGAAAAATAGAAAACATATGGCTCTTGGGAGAAGGGGAGGAAAAATCCAAATCGGAAAAAAAAAGGAAAATCACATGGGGGTGGAGGGGTTAACAGAAAAGGCCCAGCACAAGTGGCTACCTCATTTATCCTGTATGTAAGAGTCCTAAAGGTGAGACCGGTTTTCTAAAGCATTTGTGGCATAGCTTGGTGATAGGGAGAATAAAAAACAAAGGGTGAGCACTAAGAAGATTCAATGACAGGTAACACCTCTGATAACACAGGATCCACCAGTCACAATAGCTTCTGCACAATTACCCTTTCACACTTTCATTAGATGCCTCCATTAAAAAGATTGGTTGTGTTCTTTGTGGGTGTGTACATGTGTTGTTTCTTGAAACGGGAAATTAGAATCCAAAAAGGTTGCAGTGGCCAATGTGAAAATTGCAAGATTTCTATTTTTATTTTTAATGCAGATTCAAACAAGAAGTCATTCCTTCAAAACACATAAAAATGTAAAACAAACACACCCATAAAAAAGGGGCAGTAACTCCCATAAGGACAAAGAAATAATTAATAAGGAAACACCTAATCATCATTTGAAAAGGCATAATTATAATGCACCAGTAAGTGAAAAAAGAGACTGCTATGATGTCATCTAATAACATAAATACCAGTTCCAAGAGTGGTTTCCAAGCCCGAATGGGTGAGAGAATTCCCAAATGTTTCGCCAGTGAGTATACTTCTTCAGGGGGGGATTGTAGTTATGTTATGAGCCTTTAAGCTTGAAGCACCAATTTAAAGGATATCCTTTTTTTTCCGGGTATAAACTAGGTGGTTCATTTTTTATTTTTATGTCTGTCAGAGGACAGAAAAATGATATTGAGCTGTATCAGTCTGTAGCCCTGAGGTTTGGGGCTTATTTTTCGTCAGACAAATGTTCAAGTCTTAATTCTTAGACTAAACCAATCTGTGGCAAAAATCCTTACAGCCATTTTAAAGTTCCGTTTTCACAACTTTTTTTTTTTAATCTTTTATCTCTTCATGGTATCTCTGTGCCTTATTTTAGAAAATGTGGATGCTCACAGTTTCTGTATCTGCGTGAGCTCCAGACAGCAGGCAAGTGCTTTCAGATCAGCTCATTTTGATGACTCTTTAGAACGGTTCTTCACGCCAGTAAAAACACAAAAAAAAAAAAACATCCAAATTAAACGGATTGAAGCAGAAATCTTTCAAAAGCTATTTAAAGTACACTGCACTTTCAAGTGACTTTTCAGAATAAGCTGTGATGTGTGTGTATACGAGGAATAACGCTATTTCTGGCCATTATCTGGCTTGCATCCTGCATTCTTAGCGGTCATGTTCCCCCTTTACTAGAATCCTGAGTACTTTTCTCCTTGTTCTTTTTTACTTTTATTTTTCGGTATCTTCTAAATAGTTATATAGCAGCAGGTGAAAGTAGTACGGTAGTTTTTTAAAGTGAAAGATCAATGTAACATAAAGTGGATAATAAATGGTCAAAGAAGCATTTTTCTCTAATAAGATGTATTGCACAGTTTAATGTCACATGTAATATATATATATATATATATATATATATATATATATATATATATATATATATATTTTTTTTTTTTTTTTATTTACTGCTCCTGCTGGCAATTCAGCTGCTCAACGTCAAACAGATCAGCTCTTCCTCTTCTATGCTGCTCTGTTAACTGGGTGTTACTGCAGACATCATTCTGATTGACAGCTGGCTCCCCGCAGTTAGGCAGCGGGGAGCCAGTTGTCAATCGGCATGATGTTGGCAGTCACGCCCCATCAACAGAGCAGATTGGAAGAGAAGCTGCTCTGTCCATGTGACATCAGCTTCTGAACTGCCAGTAGGAACGGTCTGTGACTGCTTTGAGCTAGGAGAAATCCGCGCCGGGCACAACAATCAACTACCTGTCTGTCAGTTTTTAGGCCTATAGATAAAAAAAAAGTCCTGAATAGGAGCCCGTTTAACTCTGACCGAACTTATTAAGAAAAGCTATGAGTCCTCTTCCTGCACCCAGTGTCTGCTGATTTATACCACCTTGTTTAATTCTTCATATAGGAGGCCAGTCGGCAGTGTGTGGCCGGGGTAAGCAGGACTTGCGGACTTGCCGTCCGATCTGTGGACAGTACGGTATAGAGATGGAGAAGCTGAGCAGAATGATATATGGGTTTATGGGAAAATATTATGTTTAACTTCTATTTTATTCATTGAAAACCCTGGTGTTTATATGTATGAGTCCAGTGGGCGGGCCTACTAGTGATTGACAGTTGTCTCTGCAGGCACAGTCATACAGGGAAGACTGTCCATCACTTGTAGTACCGCCCACTGGACTCATGCTGCAAACACTAGGGATTTCAATTAATAAAATGCAAGTTTTGGTGAGACTTTTTTTTAAAGAAAAGAATCCCTCTGCTCGGCTCCTCCTGCTCTATAACCTCCTGCCTGTTGACCAGACGCCATTTTAACATGGCAGGATCCCTTTAATGATTTCCATTGACTGACAGTTAATTTGTGGATCTAAATGCAGGCCGTAGCGGTCTCCGTAAACTGAGATCAGCTCGTAAATATTGCATGGTTTTTTTTAGAAACTAAAAATGGCACAAATTAAATCTGCTGTTGTAACCTGAACCCTATGATATGACACTGATGGCAGAGGGAGGCGGCGTTGTCGGCGCAGCGTCTGGTGTTTATTTTCTGTGAAGACTTCAGTACACAGAAACCACATGAATCCGATCCCACGTTCCAAACACAACATTTCATGACTTTGTACATTGAGAGTGAAGTTTGCGATCTCTGTGGTGACCAGATCCCCTCAGCAGCTGGCGCCGGTGTTTATTGCTTTTACAGTTCCTGTGGATATTGACACCGGTGGGTAATGCAAAAAAATATTGGTGATTTATAGATAGGGATGGTCACTGGTTACGCGGCCGGGCTCGCGGCTGATCACTCCCATTACCGAGATTTTCCATTTCTCACATAACGCGGGCTTCGCTGCGAGTATCCATTACAGAATGCTAAAGGAGCGCTGAACTAGCAATTCCCAAATGTTATTGTAGTGCGAATCGGACGTGACATGGCTGCTGTGCAGGCTGTTAGTTATTTAAAGGGGTTGTTTATTTAAGCAGTTCCTATTGGTGCCTTTCTGCTGGCATCCTATTGATCACTGATATTTTGGGAAATCTATCAGAAAGCGTTTAATTTCCCTATAGCATCAACCTGGGGAAAAATGTAGCATGCCGATTTTGCCTATTGAAATGAATAGGATATCCATGTAGTGGGGTCCTAGAGAAATGCGCAGCCCTTTGGCTCATCTGCAGCTTATTCCTGGAGGTTTGATTTCTATTAATGGGGGTGTCTGTGTCAAACAAGGTATTCACAGGATAGATGGTAACTAAGGCTAGGTTCACATTAGCATTTGGCTGGTCTGCCTATGGCGGCGCACTTCTTCCCTTAAGCTCCGCCTACTCCTGCAAGCGTCCTGCATACCTATATTTAACATTGGGTTCGCAGGGACATGCGTTGTATGCGGATGCGTCCGCATGCGTCTTTTTGATGCGTCAAAACGATGCATGCTGACTCATCTGCATGCAACGCATGTCCCTGCGTACCTATTTTTAACATTGGGTACGCATGCGGAAGTAGGCAGAGCTTATGGGAAGAAGTGCGCCGCCATAGGCAGACCAGCCAAATGCTAATGTGAACCTAGCCTTCCTGATGGGTGGAGGTCTGATTGCTGGGACCCCCACTGATCATCAATATCCATGTTAGAGCGGAGAGCAGTGAACATGATCAGCCGCTGCTCCATTCATTCCTTATGGCACTGCCGAGTGCTTAGGAAACCCCATAGAGAATGAGTAGAGCATCACTCAGACATCGGACCTGCCGCTCCATTTTGGAATAGGATTAAAAGTGTTCTGCTGTCAGGAATAAAAAAAAAACAACAAAACAATCAGCAGTTTGTTGCAGGTCCCATCATTTGGACCCCCTCCGATCAGTAAGTTATCGCCTATGTTGTGAATAGTAGTTAAAGCAGCTGATTGTATAATAATATTTTATTCTAATTTTCTTAACGGCTCCCTTTTCCTAAACCTTACTTTAAACCTTCTTATGTAACTCTGTCATCTAATATTCCAGACTACAGAATAATCTGGCTCATTTGTTTTTCATCTAATTAACTGCAACTTTTAAAAAAAAATCTGTATTTCCAGGACCATTGCCCATAGCACTTATTTGTTTTTTTTTTCTTGTTTTTATAATTGTAATGCTTCAGACAGACAAAATAAAGGTAAGTGATCAATATGTGGATTTTCTGCATCTCTGCGCATGAATAAAGAGCACAAAACATTGTACGTTCTGCACGATGAATAACGTCTCGTTCAGGCGAGAGTATGAAGCTTCACATATGCAAAAGCGGAAAAACCGCTGCGATTCAGTGTGGTCGTTCACACAAACGCCCCATAGTCCGTTTGCAAAAAACTGGCAACATGCAGTACTCTGATCCGTCTTCCGAAATTAAACCCGTCCATTATTAGTCAGTGGTCGTGTAAGAAGCGGATCACATCCAGGTTACCATCCATAGGTTATATGGATTTCATGCATCCGTTACTTATTAATGTAGGAAAATGTATTTATTAAATTGTTCATGTACAATACGGATAACAAGACAGACATACAGATGGCGTATGGATGTACAAAACGGACATAGAGATGACACACAGACAACGAATGTACATACAGCTGGAATACGGATGTAAAAATATATGAATTTTTTTTTTCCATGACAAAAATGGGTGATTTTAAATTTGCTTGTTTCAACCCAGCCTTAGATGAATGTTCAGCTTATTAAATAAAGCCACTTATTTGCTGATCCAGGTTTTTGGCCAGTGTTCCGTTTGGCCACTACATCTTGGGATCTGTATTCTTGCGTTATACGATATCTAGCATCATGCTGTTTTTCCGTAGCCATATACATATACAGCTTTTCCTGCAAAACCTATTCATTATGAGGAAGTAAGAATAAATAAAGATGCTTCATGGAGTAACACGTCAATGTGTAAGAACCCCCCAGGAGGCCTCGGCGTGGATATGCACTTACCATGTGTTCCAGCACAGTACTGTGAGGAGGTCCAGCAGGAATGGGCAGTCTGTATGGTGACGGAGGGTTGGAAGGAACCAAGGATCTAGGCTGCAGTTTTGCTTTGGTGAAACAGAACTGTGGATCCGTAGGGAAGAAGCAGCTGTGGCCGTCCTGACCTATGGACAAATACTCGATTATTTTGATTATAAGATGCACTTTTTTTCCTCCAAATTTGGGAGGAAAATGGGGGTGCATCTTATAATTCGAAGTAAGCTTACCGCGGGCCAGCGGCGGTGGAGCAATGAGGTCACAGGAGGCAGGGTCACCGGAGGAGGCAGGGTCACCGGAGGAGGCAGGGTCACCGGAAGAGGCAGGGTCACTGGAGGAGGTAGGGTCACCGGAGGAGGCAGGGTCGCCGGCGGCGGCAGGATGCTGCGGTGCCTGGGATCTCAGAAGGTGTCCGCGTCGGTGAGTGGAGTCCATTTTCCTTTGAAATCCCTGCCGTGGACTTCAGGAAAATGGCCGCTGGAGGCGGCACGTGCGCAGATTGAGGTCTCGGGAGATGTCTATTATGGATTTTATGACACAGCAGTGCGACTAAATACAATATCTATACAATGTTCTATTACATATACACCGTTCTTGTTAATAAATTCCTTTATGTCTCATCTTAACAGGCGTCACTCTCAGTACTAGGCCCATTAACATCGTAGTCTGTGTGCTCGTCGCACTGACGCCGCTTACGTATCTTCTACTGATGCTGTTTACGTATCTTCTACTGATGCTGTTTACGTATCTTCTACTGACGTTGCTTGCGCATCTTCTACTGACGCCGCTTACGTATCTTCTACTGGCGCCGCTTACGTATCTTCTACTGGCGCTGCTTACGTATCTTTTACTGGCACTGGGTATGGATCTTTGACTGACGCTGCTCACAGATCTGCTACTGGCGCTGCTTATGGATCTTCTACTGTCGTTGCTCACGAATCTTCTACTGATGCTGCTACAGGCTTGGGACATGGATCTTTCTCACAGCTCAGGCCTTCCCTGACATCTGACCACTCTTGAATCCTACTATGGCGATGGTGTCTGTAAGCCCACTCTGCAGCCAAGCAACTTGCCTGGTCCACATTCTGGCGCCAACTCCCTCTTCTTAGCTCGGCCTTTTATAATTATCTGCGACACAGGTGTCACCTGACCTGGTGTCTTCTTTAAACTTTCTATGGGAACATGGGTTCTCTTATATTAAAGGGAACCTTTCACCCCCAAAAATCGGAGGTGAGCTAAGCCCACCATCATCAGGGCTTATCTACAGCATTCTGTAATGCTGTAGATAAGCCCCCGATGTGTCCTAAAAGATGAGAAAAAGAGGTTAGATTATACTCACCTAGGGGCAGGTCCGGTCCGATGGGTGTCGCGGTCCGGCGCCTCCTATCTTCATCAGATGACATCCTCTTCTTTTCTTCACGCTCCGGCGCAGGCGTACTTTGTCTGCCCTGTTGAGGACCGAGCAAAGTACTGCAGTGCGCAGGTGCCGACCCTCTCTGACCTTTCCCAGCGCCTGCGCACTGCAGTACTTTGCTCTGCCCTCAACAGGGCACACAAATTACGCCTGCGCCGGAACCGCAGCGTGAAGATAAGAAGAGGACGTCATCATAAGAAGATGGGAGGCCCTGGACCGGACCACGACGCCCATCGTACCGGGACCGCCCCTGGGTGAGTATAATATAACCTCTTTTTCTCATGTTTTAGGATACATCGGGGGGCTTATCTACAGCATTCTGGAATGCTGTAGATAAGCCCATAATGCTGGTGGGCTTAGCTCACCTTCGATTTTGGGGGTGACAGGCTTCCTTTAAGATCCTACTACTGTAATTCTTTCTTTATGTTCACTTTCGCCTTTGACCAGCAGATGGCAGTGTCCCCTTGCAATTACTCAGCTAGGCATCAACTTCAACTGTATTCTTATTTTTTGTCCACTTCCTTACACATACATGATGGCCACGCAGTTTGAAGGTGACTTTGGAGTATATCCTTTACCACTGAGGTCTAATTCTTATAAGATAATTTACAAATAACCTTTTAGACCTTACGAATAATATTTCATATATGTAGAAACGGAACAGTAAGGATCACAATGCAGTTATAGATGGATGTCGACATGTTTGTATAGATGGAGGGTGACCCCCAGAATCATGTTTTCTGATTTGTCAAAAATAACCAACAACCTGTCTACTCAATCTTGTGTGACCTTAATCTTTACTCCTAAGATAGTAAGTTATCGCCTATTTTATCCTATCCGTTACAATTATCTATACTTTTTGATAGCAAATGATCCCAATGATGGTTTGGTTAAAGTGACCTTTCTCCTCCCTCATTATCTTTCTGCACAGAATTCTTTGTATTACAAATTGCCAAGTTTACTGTGACCATTATCTCCACTGCTTTGTAGTGATCAATCCCTAGTACAATAGCCAAGTGTTACCTGCGCCCTGCGACTACAGGCGTGATGTCCCTTTACCCACGTAAACCCTGATTCATCCCTCGCCATTCTCCACGGTGCATGCACTCTAATTCTTCACGTGAATCGTATTCATGTAACCGGACGCAGTGTCGGGCGCTGCTCTCTGATGATATTAGACTGCTAGGTTTAGCATGCAAAGACGACAGTTCCAATAAAGGATGAAATCCGGGCCTGACAGGTAGCTCCTCCGAGTGAATTACTGCAATTTATCCCTTCACCGCAGCCATCACCAAGTATTGTCATATAGCAGGCGCTTGCAAAATCCTTCTCAGCAAATGAACGCAAACCATTGAATAACTCGGCCTCAATCAGTATGGTACGCCTGGTAGGACATAGGATTTAACATGGGTACGCTGAGAGCATAATGCCCTCCTGGACTGAGACTGGTGCCCACCTGAGAACACAGAACAGCCCTCTGGATCCAAGGTGCGAATACATTACACGATCACTGTAGTTAAACAACCGCCGACTTGGCTGCATTCAAGCTGATTGGCGGTCATTTAGTCTGAAATTGGGAACCTTGATTCCTGTTGTGAATTCTGTGGTAGAGTTCCCTCCTGTGGTCACAAGTGGTACTTCGGCTGATTCTCTCTGTGAGCTTCCGTTGGTGGAGGAAAGTGGTACTGCGGCTTCTGAGTTTCCTCCTTCAGGTGATGTGGTGAGGTCGTTAGGTACTGCTCTACTTAACTCCACCTAATGCTTTGATCCTGGCTTCCTGTCAATGTTCCAGTGTTGGACTTGTTTTTCCCTGGATCATTCCTGTGGCCTGCTGCTCTGCATAGCTAAGTTCTTCTTTGCTATTTGTTTGCTATTTTTTCTGTCCAGCTTGTCTAATTGTTTTGCTGGAAGCTCTGGGACGCAAAGGGTGTACCTCCGTGCCGTTAGTTCGGTACGGAGGGTCTTTTTGCCCCCTTTGCGTGGTTTTCTTTAGGGTTTTGTGTAGACCGCAAAGTTACCTTTCCTATCCTGTTAAGAAAGTCGGGCCTCACTTTGCTGAATCTATTTCATCCCTACGTTTGTCTTTTCATCTTAACTCACAGTCATTATATGTGGGGGGCTGCCTTTTCCTTTGGGGTATTTCTCTGAGGCAAGGTAGGCTTATTTTCTATCTTCAGGCTAGTTAGTTTCTCAGGCTGTGCCGAGTTGCATAGGCAGAGTTAGGCGCAATCCACGGCTGCCTCTAGTGTTGTTTGGAGAGGATTAGGGATTGCGGTCTGCAGAGTTCCCACGTCTCAGAGCTCGTTCTATGATTTTGGGTTGTTGTCAGATCACTGTATGTGCTCTGACCGCTATGTCCATTGTGGTACTGAATTGCCTTTCATAACAGATTCCATCGGCTTCCAGGCTTCCACCACTGTTAGGCTGCTCTGTACACCTACTAATTATTACATACTCCTTACACATTAGGCCAAATCACTTTAATACCACCCATTATTGTATATGTCATTTCTTCAGTTGGGTCCCAACTCTGTTGGCCAAAGCAAATACACATTTCAAGAAGTATCAC